>NC_050179.1:19368639-19673639 GCF_008315115.2 Sander lucioperca
GCAAATAGACTGTTGAGTGTCTACCTCTTTGGGGTTGGAGCCTCAAGGGGAGGAGGGCTGCTGCTGGTGGTGTTAAAGGCTATGAATAGGAGGAATGGTGAAAAGGAGAAGGAGTGGAGGGGAGGGGGAGAAAAAAAACAGAACAGGGCTGAGTGACAGCTCTATCGGCACACAGCGAAGTCTGAAGAAGGAAAGAGAGCAAGAGAGATGAAGGAAATAGGAAGAAAGAGGGACCGATGGGAGGGGGAGGTGCCAAACTTGATTGGTCCGGTAGGAGACAGTAAACGGTTGCGGGTCAGCTGGAGGCAGGCCATGCTGGCAGTAGGCGAGTTGTAACTGTGGTAATGAGCTCAATACGGTGTGGATAAAAAAAATTAAAAAAATGATGTTTGGAGTGTTACCCTGGCAACGGTGGAGAGACGCAAACGCCAAGAAGAGGGGAGACCAGGCGGAACAAAAAGAGTTGGGTGTCTCTTAAATTTAGAAATATACATTCAGCAGCAATATTGGGCTGTAGAGCCAGTGAAAGCATTAGTGTGTTTAAAATTTGTTTTTAAAGTGAATGTTGCGCTCCTTTTCCCAACTGTTTTTATTTAACTTAGAATTTTAATTAGTTGTCAATCTCAATCCTCCGCTTAGTTTAATGTATCTTTGCCCCTGCACACGTCCTTCATTGTGTTTAATTTATTTAGTCTTTGATTCGTCACCTTGTCTGCTTTGAAATCCAGTGTCACTCTTTTTGTTTCAATTCAGACCTGTGTTAAATTGTAATTTCATATCAAGTACGAGCATGATGGGTGGGATTTACTGGCTCAAAACCATTCAGATACACATATACCGTTTTTCCTGAAAAGTGTGCTTCCTCTTCACTGGGACTGCCTGAACACCAGGACTCCTCTGACTGCTTTTAACCAGATAATCCCTATGTGATGAAGACAAAAGCATTTAGAGGAGCACAATCCAATCGTGTACACAATACAAATGGAGTCTCATGAAAGAGCAAGCTATGAACGAAAAAAGTCTATAATGCTGCTCCAAAAGGCAGCCGTCCAGTATCAAGCAGGCGCACAGGCCAAACCTATTTCAATCTTGACTAAACAAAGCAAAGACAGTTCCTTATTGCATTTGCCACAAGAACTTTCAAGTCGACCAAAAGTAGACCAACCACAGGGAATATCTGCAAATTTTTACCCAGGTCTGCTGTTAATCTGTTTTTTGGATCAGTCTACCTCTATTGATGCTGTCCTAGTCCATTTTCCAAATCCCTAACTCTACTGTGCATTACTTTTCCATTGGTCTCCTCCCATTTACCAGGAACATTCATACGTCTCTACCTACTTAGGATGTTTATAAATGATGCTCTGTGGTGCATCTGATAGCGCTTCAGAGCAAAGCAGTCGTGTTCTACACTAATTAAATCTACACCAACTTTTAATGTTTAGAGCACCAAACTCAAACTTCCCGAAGTCTGAAAGCATCATCATGAGCAATGACCGCTTTCCCCAAGCTATTGTTTAGCACCACAAGCCTTATTCTTGTCTCTGGTCTAGTTTTCCAGTCCTGTTCCTTTTGCTTTTGCTCTCTCTATCTGCCTCTGTCCTCTGCCCTCTTTCTTTCTTTTCTTTAGTCCTTTGTTAGGCGGTTGCTTCCTGCGGTGAGCATGGCACTGCCCAGGCACATGTTCTGTGGTGGGCCTGATTACAGCCCTGCCGTAGTGCTGACATTGGCCCGCGTCGACTCTTTTATACAAACACACACACACACACACACACACACACACACACACACACACACACACACACACACACGCCGGCCCCTAAGTTCCACCAACTCTGCCAGCGGCTACCGCGGCATGACTTCACTCGGCAACCATTCCTTGCGTCAAACAAAATGCCTCTGTCACCAGAAAAAGGAGGAGGAGGAGAGCTGAGAGGGAGGAAGGGAGGGAAGGCAGGGGAGAAGAGAGGAGAGGAGGAGTGTGGATGTGCGGTAGCTGTGTGGAGGGTTCAATGTTTTCCACCACAGTTTGGGAGCATGGTGGGGTAATTTTAGCTGGAAGGTCCCAAGGCAGGCTGCTTGTGGAAGTTATTTGTCTCCGAAGTTAAGTTGCAGGCACAAGGCAGAATCAGAGAGAGCGCTTGATGATGGGAGGTTGAGGACGGTGATTAGCATGGCTCTGAAGGGGCTATGACTCGTCTGTTAGCTTATCGCATTACGAACATCATGACTCATTTTCCTCAGATACTGTGAAAAAAGTAGTGAAGCTGCATCAAAATAAACTGCCCATTTTTGGGGGCTGTGCTGGACTTCCCTCAATGCCAACTCAACCCAGCAATTCCTGTAGTTTTTATTGGCATTACTATCACAGTCATCTCTAGTGACCCAATTTAAAAGATGCCGGGCATACACAGGGACTTCATCCAGACATTAAATAATAAGAACTGAATTGGAATTGAAAACTTAAAAGAATTTGTTTTATTTTGGGTACACCTCGCGTCACGTTTCTCAAATTTCAGCAGTGCTGCAGCCGCAACGTATTTATTTGCAGCTTGCTTCGAATAACCTCTCGTATTTTTTCTTGTGTTGCAGGAGCGGCTGCATTATGAGACGCTGAGCCAGCACCTGGGGAAGCTCGGGGAGGATGCTGGGAAGATGGTCCATCGAGTCATTGACCTGACGAGACCAGAAGATCTGGATGGTAAGCACCTCCGCTGCCTATCTCCGTGCAGTTTTTGTGCCATATTCTTCTTCCATTTGTCATCTTTTTCAAGCACTGTTCTTGTGGTTTGTTGAATTTGGCTTGTTTTGCCTACTTTATGACTCTTGCACTCCTTATGCTGGTTGCTTATAATCTTCAGAAATGTGTATAGATGCACAAAAGACATGAGAGAATGGAAAGGCTAGAGGGATATATAAGAAAGGAGTTGCTAGAGTTTTGAGAAGCCTCAGTTAGAAGCGGTCACATCCTGTTCAGACTAAATTGATACCAGTGACCCTTAACTCCGTGGGCCTCACTTAGAAGAGGCCCTACTTCTGGTGGTCTGCCTTTTTACAAATCCACAATAAAGAAGAAGGCATCTTCCAGAAGGCCAGAACATGCAGGTATTCAGGGAATACAAATATTTATTGTGCTCCTCAGGACGCTACGGCGAAGGACACCCTCAACAGCTAAACAGAGTGTTCAATGTCAACATTTTTGACTCTTGAAATTGTTTACACTGTTATTCCTGTAAGTACATGACACAAGGCTAAATTCTCCTCTTTTTTCTCCACAACAAGTGTTTGTGACACAAGATCCCACCCAGTACAAGTATGCAAACAAAAGCAGGTGAAGACTGACAACAAGTCTGTTGTGGCTAAGGGTCGATGAAGTTTACTGCCAATAAGAATTCTCAATTTGTTAATGAATGATAACAACACTTCATGTACTGTGTATTGCATACAGTTAGCAGATGCTGAGTTGGTGCTAAAGTTGTTGTTTTTTTCTCCCAACCCACCTGTTACTCATAAAGCACCACTGTTTACAGGAGATGAGGAGCTGAGGAGTTCTCATTGTGGTTTAGTTTAGAATCAGAAGACTAAACACAGCAGCAAAGGCACTGAGATACTATCAGGCAGAAGCAAGCTGTGTATAGCTCATGTGTGTCTGTGTGAGCATGTTGAGGGCATCCCAGCAAGACCCCCATCAGACTTTTGTTATACTTTTGTTATACAGTACATCCTCTCCCAAGGATCAAGAGCTGAAGAAACTAACAGGAAGTGCTCATCCATATCTGAGCAATATCCTGCATTTCAAGCGTAAAGGAATGAAAGATAAATGTGTCAATGATGTATTTGCTATTCCTTTGTGTCAAATAGGGAGCAATATCACAGAGGCGCGAGTGTTCAGGGAGGCGCGGGGCAGGAGCAACGCAGAGCCCCACATCAAGAGGCCCATGAACGCCTTCATGGTGTGGGCCAAAGATGAGAGGAGAAAGATCCTGCAGACCTTCCCTGACATGCACAACTCCAACATCAGCAAGATTCTAGGTGAGATTTCATGGATGTAACTTTGACAGGGGAGAGAACCATCAACACCAAACCTAAACTCATACAAATTCCAGGCCTGAATCTTGTTCTCTAAATTCTGCTTTTGGAGGATTGTCCTCATTTTTATCTCCATGTGATAACTTGTTCATATTTATTTTTCTCTCGGAAAACTGTATCAGTGTTTGTGTTGCATATTAGTAAATGGGAGAAAATAGGATAAACTTTTATTTGCATGTGCCACCCATTTTCCTCTCGACTTTCTGTTACTGGAAGCATTTTCTGAGCTGTTTTTTCCTTGAGAGGACCTCATGTACTAAAAACTGCGGCAATCAGTTTCTTTCTATCTTTTCGATGCGTTGGGACAAAAAAATCCAGGTGGAAATCAGTTCAAACCAATTTCTTAAGAAATCCGTGAATTTGTTTGTGAAAATAGATTAAAAAAAAGGCTGTGTCTCAACAGCTTACATTTGTGGCTTGAAAAGTAATGTTACCTCCTTCCACCATCTTGTTCAAAGACACACTGCAATTGACAGTAGATGGTCCTTAAACCTGTAAATTTTTCTTCAGGTCAGCCTCTCCGCTCATTAGGGTCACTCTGCCTCTATATTCTACGGTTCATAGGGTCTATTACCAGCAGGCTGCGGACTATAAGAAGGACTAGTGTGCTTTTAAACCTGGAACACTTCACACACAGAGCTCCACTGTGTCAGACTGACTAGTGTGATGGATGCATTCCGTTATAAAGTAGCCGTGTTGATACTCGACACAGATAGCCATTCACGCGGTGCTGAGCATAACGGTTGTTCGCGAAATGTTCTGAAGACCTCCACTGTCCGATGCAGGGCTCTGGTGAGCTCGAGGGTTGCTGAATGTAAATGCTTCTCCGGAGCAACATTAACAAATTGCTTTTTCTTAGGTGGGTCTGTGTTCCTGACTTGAAGCTTTGAATGGGCTCTGATAGAGCGATGGTTTTGTGTTTGACGAGTGCTTCCGGCAATTATATCGTGTGCCATTTGTGCAAAGATTTCACTGAGAGAATCTAAATTTAAGTTGGATATGTATTTCCCGTATTATAATGAATTGTCAAAGTGAAATTATTTGATTAAAGGTTGTTTACAGTCCAATATGAATAGTAAGATCCTGTTTGGAAGCATTAAGAAATGATTTTCCAGCAATTTATCAAGTCTCTGTGGCAATATAGGAACAAGAAGGCAGAATTTAAAGTGCACAATTGTGTATGTGTATATGACTGCATGTGTACAATGCATGTCTCTCCAACGTAATAACACAGCTGGACTTTGGGGAGTGGGTGGCAGGTTTAAAAAAATCCACTCTGTTTCCTGTGTCACCAAAGTACAAAAGTAGTTTGTGATAAACCTAGATAAACAGAGAAGCGAGGCGGAGTGTGTATAATCAGTTATCAGAGTGCTTCGCAGATGTGCTGCGTTCCTGCGGTAATGGCCATGTCCACTTGTTCAGAAGGTCTTCTTACCGGGGGGAAATAAGAAGTACACAATGTATCATATTTCTTAAGCCAAGAGGGAGCCGAATGTAATCCACTCCTGATTTTGAACAGCCTCCTTGGTTAAAGACTTGATTGTGTCTGTTCACATGACAACATCCAACCTTAAGAAACCACCAGAGATGCAGACTTTTTTTATGTACTTTGTATGATTGATTTAATGTGCAGCTGAAGTGACAGTATGTTAGCCATGTCTGATCACCGATTCAGTTCTCATTACGTCTATTTCAACACAAACTCTGTGCTCAACCAGTACAATTGAAACAATTCAGACAAGCAAGTCAAAACCTTTTTTAGTCACTGCCTAAAGTCCTTAAATTTAAGGACGTTTAGATTGTGTCACTCCCTAAAATTCTTCATTTTTGTCAATTCAATTCAATTCAATTCAATTTTATTCTTAGTATAAAATCATAACAAGAGTTATCTCGAGACACTTTACAGATAGAGTAGACCACACTATAATTTACAAAGACCCAACAATTCCCCCAAGAGCAAGCATTTAGTGCAACAGTGGTGAGGAAAAACTTCCTTTTAGGCAGAAACCTCAGGCTCTTGGTGGGTGGGCATCTGCCGCTGCCGGTTGGGACACAGAGACACAGATACAGATATACTTCCTAAAGTCTGTAATGTTGATTTCCTAAGATAAATAAAACTAAAACAAAACAGAAAGAATAGACAAGACAAAAATCTCAATCATTTTCTCCAGGCTCTCGCTGGAAAGCTATGACCAACCAGGAGAAGCAGCCGTACTATGAGGAGCAGGCCCGTTTGAGCAAGATCCATTTGGAGAAATATCCCAACTACAAGTACAAGCCGCGGCCCAAGAGAACCTGCATCATCGACGGCAAGAAGCTGCGCATCGGAGAGTACAAGCAGATGATGCGGTCACGACGTCAGGAGATGAGGCAGTTCTTTGTCGGGTGAGTACCAAGGTCAGCAGATAAAGTGGTCCCAGAACATCACAGTTAACGTTCTGTATAAGTGGTTTGAAAGAAAGCTGCAGTGAATCCTTTGTCTTGAAGATAAAGATGTGACGCACAATGTCTCATGTACAGCTTGCAATGGAATTCTATACATTACAAGAATTTGTTTTACAAGGTGTAATTCCACAGAAACAGCTTGCCCAACACATTTTTTCCATCACTGTATTATGTACAATGTTAGAAGTTCTGCACATCTCTAAAGAGACGTCATTGTGCATTGACAGCCAAAAGCCTTGGATCACACATAGGCTTTTTGTCTTGCTGTTGCACCTGTGACCTTTCAGTTCAGTTGGTTCTTTAATATACATGCCATCCTGCTAGCCACCTTGGCCTGAATAGAGGTAAAAAGAATAAGCTAAATGAAATATAAAACCAAATGTAATTCACAAAAGTAAGTTACGGAGCATTTCAATCAGGTATTTGTTTTCAGTGAAATTGTAGCACTTTACATACTACATCCATTTGCTAGAGGTTTGTAGGGTGACCATCAGGGTTTATGGACCATTCATGAAAGGTTTCAAGGTATCTGCAAAACCCTTCAAACCTTCGCTGAAGAGCATTATATTTTTGTAGTTTGTAGTGTAGTCAGTGCAGAAAGAGGAAAAACAGTGGCATTGTCTTAATAGGAACCAGCCATGGATGTGCTTAAAGCCATCACAGTGGCCTGTGCTTGAGATGGATTTACCAGAGGCCAAGGCTTTGAATAGGAACGATTTTTAATAGCTTGTCATTTATTAAATTAGGACAATGCTGGGCGCTTGCGGGCAGTGAAATTGGACACAGACAGACATAGTGGAATTATGAAATATAAGCAGATGTTTGAGAGGGAACGAGAGCGAGGCAGACGGGCTGAATGCCACATTTACTGTGTGTGGTCAAGAAAATGCATAAAAAAAGGCCTGGTCTTTCAATCAAATCAAATAGCTACTGGGAGCCAGTACACAACCAGTTGCTGGCACATTCCATATGACTAAACCAGTGTTGTTTTAAAGCGTTTAATGTGAAAATGAGTCTGTCAGAGTGTACGTCGGTAATTGTTTCAGGAGACAGAGGAGGGAAAACTGTTAGGTGAGAAAAGTGACAGCAATTTTCCTGCTTTATGTGGCTCATTTGAGGAGCCAGAGGGCCTGTTTGAGTGATGTGCATTTACCCTCATTCTATCTACTGTATATCTTAGCAGGTTATTTAGCCGATGCTACTGTGAGCTGGCAGGGAGAGCTCCGTGTTAGGACATGCCCGACCAGATGAGAAGCGTTGATGTTTAAGTGGCCTCAGAAGAATGTTTTGTTCAAGGCAGTTTGTTCAAAGGAAGTTATAATGAATTAGTATCTGATCAAACGCCGATCTGTCCACCATCTACAGTAACCAGTTGACAAGTTAACTGTTGCTATGTCCAAATAATTCAATTTTTTCACAATTTCATTAATAAAAAAAGATTTTATGCAGCCTCTTTCTTTGTTTTTTTAGGGTTAGGGTTTGTTTGTTTTTAGCCATGTTTGTTGTCCACCACTTTTTTTCTCAGACTGAAATATCTCAACAACTATCAAATGGATTGCTATATTTTGTACTAGACATTCATGTTCCCCAGAGGATGAATCGTACTGATGTAAAGCGATCCCCTGACGTTTCCTCTAACGCCACCATGAGGTTGACATTTGTGGTTTTGCGTAAAAAGTCTCAACAATTATCAGATGGATTGCCATGACATTTAGCAGACATATCTCTTCAGGATGAATTGTTATAAATTTGGTGGTCCCCTTGCGCCATCATCAGGTCAAAATTTAAGTTTGTCTTTAAGTTTAATACTTTGGCCTATGTCAAAATACCTGCAAAACTGACGACAATCACATTAGCCTACGCTTCACTTTGTGTTTAGTGCTAATTAGCACTGGATAACATGTTAAACGCCATACCTCCTAAACATCAGCATGTTAGCATTGTCATTGTGAGCTTGTATGTAGCATGCTGACATTAGCCTTTAGCTCAGAAGACCGCTGTGTAGCCTCGCGGTCTTTTCTGTCGTATATGTACTAATTTCTGTATTTTTCCATGATATTTTATGTATTCTTATTCTTATTCCATGTTGTGTTATGTATATCAAGGCTTTTTATTGTTTATTAAGAAACCTTTGTTTAATAACTTCTTTTTTTAAAATCTTCTCTTCTTTCCTTGTTTCTCAGGCCTCAGCCACCGATTCCTCTCGGCAACGGCCCCGGCGGAGTTGGAGTTTACCCAGGTGCCATAACCATGGCAACTGCAGCCACACAATCCCCACACCTGACCTCAGACTGCTCAAGCAACTCAGCCAGCCCTGAACCCGCCATCCCTGTCATTCAGAGCACGTACGGGATGAAGTCCGAGCCTGGCGGCGGAGGCAGCAATGGCGGCAGGGTCAGAGCCTTGGATCTGCCCAGCGACCCCACCAATGGAGACGACGACATGGACATGTACGAGGACTTTGAGGACGAGCCCAAGTCAGACTATAGCAGTGACCACGAGACACGAGAGGCTGTCAGTGCCAACTGAGTGTGCTCAGGGTGTCCATTGTAAAAAATTAAAAGAGAGCAAATAAACCTCCTGTTATACTCAGAGACACTTTTTAAAAACACAGTTTATTATAGAGACCTTCAGGCAAACTTTCAGGACATGTTGCGCCATGCACTGAGCATGCCCAGACAGGATTCAAACTCAGCGGACATGCTCAGGAAGTTCTTCGGCAGTATCTTGATGGAGGTCCATTTGAAGAAGAGGGCTGATGGAAAAAAAGTGTGACCCAAGAAAACAAGCTAAACAGACACCTGGACATCCAACTGACAATGACCTTTAGTTTCCTACACTTTGACAATCTTAACAGGAGTGGATAAGAGTTAGAGGAGAGAGAGAGAGAGAGATTGAGCAATTGGGACGATGGACAAATGAGCGACAAACACATTGCTGTGTGGTTTGTAAAGAGCATGCATGGATTTTGAAGCATCAGGAATTGGTCTTCAACAGCTATTTGGTCTTAAATGTTTAAGGAGTGATTTAGTTTCTATCATTATGTATTTACTTTTCTGTGTTTTTGTTTCCTTTTTTGTTTTTTGTTCTATAGACTTTTTTTCTGATAGGTCACTGCCTGTACAAACTCTGGACTGTCAGAACTTGAAATTTGAAAAGTTTTAATATAAATCCTAGCTATTGTAATCTTATAGTCTTACTTTTGTTTCTTACGAATACAGTGCATCTACATCTTGTTTTCTGACAAACTGCTTACATTACATTACTGTTAGTTGTTTTTTTTTTATATCCCAGCTCAGGTATGATGTGCCAGCTTGTGAATGTTTTTTTTGTTTTGTTTGTTTTCATACAAAAAGAGTGGTAGGACTTTTCCGACTGTCAATGAAATAAAGGGAGCAAAATCCCTTATATCACATTATTATTATTATTATTATTATTATTATTATTATTATTATTATTATTATTATTATTATTATTATTATTATTATTAAAATAATAATAAGTAAGTAAGTAAGTAAGTACCCAGGCATTGTACAGATTTTCTTCAAATGTGCCAAACCTACATTCACATTCACTCGGGATGTTGTAGTCTTAACTTCCAATGCTGCAAACAAGTCTTATACAATCAACTTTTTCTATCTGATGAGATGAGTTTCTACTCTGTAACTGCTGGCTCCCCTCCTGGCCCAATCACAGGCAATGCTCAGGGAGGATGTGTTTTCATCACGCTTGCTCAGTCACACACACACACACACACACACACACACACACACACACACACACACACACACACTTCAATCTTTGGCAGCCCCTCCGGCTTTGAGATGTAGTTACAGTAGAAGAGTCTGTTCTTCAATTCCACTGCATTGGTGCTTTCATGAACCACATTGCCCATAGTTCCTTTAGGCCAAACACTTAGCACATTGTGCTGTAAGTGCAGTACGGTGTAACCAAACGCCGACATTTAGCATTTGAGTTTGTACCTTTCAATCTGGCCAAAGTTAGAGACATTTTTGGGCTTAATTTCTGCTGAAACACTTTTAAGAGTTCTTTTAAGTCTTAAAAGTGTACTGATAGCTCTGTTCATTCAGCGTCATAGGAAAGGGGATGAGCAGTGTTAGAATGACCCTTCTGTAGGATAAAAGTTCCTAATATTCTGGATCCCTTCACTGTATTTTGAATTGTGTTTTGAAGCGGTACAAAAGTGTACAAAATGTTACTAATTTTATTAGCCTGTTTATATTTGTAAATGTCTTCTCAGCATCACATGGGAAAGATACACCAAACTTGTGTTTAAAAAAAAAAAATGGGTTTAAGAGGTCTGGTAATTCAAAAAGGGTACATTTTTCTACGTTGCATGTATATTTTGAAGACAAGTAAATTATTAAGAGAAGAATAGAGGGGAAAAAGTGCATAGTTCTCAATCAGCTTCTCAGTCAGCCATCAGTCAGAGCAAAGTTTTTCCACAGTCTGAACCAAGATGTTCCTCTTTCGTCTTGGTGCGGCACAGTGGTCAGCACCATGCTGGGTGTGCACTCTTTTTCCTCTATTTTACTCAAATGTCACATTCTTTCTCTCTAGACACATAATATTTTTTCATTGTCTCTTTCAACACACATTTTGAACATTTTGAACACCTGTGACCTCGGGTGGTTTCTGGGTGCTCTGTTACGCTGTCAGCTGTTTCACACGTCTTCATGAATCCATAGTTCTGACCATATCTGGCAGTTTTTACTTGCTTCACAAGCTGGGACTGAACATTGGTTTTTGCTTGCATCACAGTAAAAAAAAAAAGCCTCATGCATAGACATTTCTGTTAGTGTCAAACGCATCCTAAGCACTGGATATAAATTCTATGTTTGTTATTTTAGGTATGACTAATGTGAAGTTGTTGTTTGGTTTTCAACATGATAAATTAGAACAGTCAAAGGTCACTATAGGAAGCCTCCTACATGCCAGGCACAAGTAAATTGCCATTTCTTTAGAAACATTTCATTTTTTGAAACAAGTTTTGTTGCCGCAGCTCTAGTGCCGCCTGAAGGGGTCACATCGCCTCTCATCTCTTTAAAACCTCATGCTCTTGTCAGTTGTGCCCGGCAGAAGCAGAACATAAGTTTCCTGGTCACATACATTTTGTGATGAGTATTGTATTTGAAATTCAATTGTGCGTTTTAACATTTCATTGTATTTATTAGCCAGCTTTGGCTCTAAAAAGTGTCAGTACAACTTGGTGAGAAAGACAATCAAAAAAATAAAATAAATAAAAAGTAAAGACTTGAGATTTTTCCTTACATTTCTGTCCCTTCATCATTGCTTTTCAAGTGCTTCCTTGACCTTTATGGAAAGACAAGATATTGCATATTTTATATAACTGTTCATTTGCAGAAAAACATTCATATTGTGTTGTGCATATGAAAGCACTGTGCACATGTTACAGGTAATGCTGCATGAATTTTTTATTTCCATTAGCTAGTGCTCTCAGGCATCTAATAATTTCCAACACAAGGCTTTATGTTTCCAAAGTCGAGCTGTTCCACTTGGTCTATATTTTGGTGGCCCATTACAGTAAATGTAGCCTATTGTTCCATTGTGTGCGTGTGTGTGTATGTGTGTGAGGTAACGCCACACATTCTGACTGAGCTGTGGTGTAAACGCCACGGCGCCCGTGCTCGCTGCAGCCAATCCCAGCATTTCACAGAGAGAAACAGAGGGCTCAGCCATATGCAGCCACATCATAAATCTAATTGTAATTCCCAAATCAACTGTAGCGTCACCCTGCGAGGGGCGCCGGCAAGTTTGTCACACACTCCTTTGTGTGTGTGTGTGTGTGTGCGCGCTATAGCCTTTAGTTGGGAGGGGTGTTTGAAATCATACTTGTGCTGTTGCCATGCTAATCTCATTAAATAAGTCATCATAATATAATATATTTCCTTTTTCCTTTCTGCAGGATGAACATCTAGCTGTTTGCAAGTTGTCAGATTGTTTCTGTGTGTGCACATTTTTGTCAGTGTATGTAAAGCTTTCAGCACCTTAACCAAGGAGAGCGTAGTTCATTACAGCTCAGTCATAGTTTCATAACTTGATACATACACTCATATACGTATATAGAAACTTCATTTATCCCAGGAGGAAACAGATGTAATCCACCATTTAGTTTGCATGATTTTGACAGTTGTTAAAACTACCGGTAGCTAAATGTAAAGAGATTATCACTCAACACAAAAATATTAAAGAAAACTCAAATGGACCTGCTTTATCAAGAATTTTAAGAATTTGTGTGTATTGAGTATGAAAGCTGGGTGGTGCTTGCTACGTCTGAAAAAAAGTTGAGAGACCAGTTTTCTGTGGTAATTTAACTGATGTCCCAATGAGGTGCCAGCATATACAAATACTCTGCCTAAATAATGTTGTTTCCTTTATATTTTTTACAACAACAAAATCATTTAAATATGAATTACTAATTCTCAAATTACTCCTTCATTGAAAAATGTAAATATTCTTAATTCCCAACGTTTATCAGCTAGACACAATATGTCTCCTACTTCACTGGAAAGTCCATCCTTAGTGTATGTGCACTATAGGTTTCAACTTTCCACATCACACTGTTTAAGTTGCATATTGGACCATTGGACCACTAGTTGTTATGTCACAAATTCATGTTGGTATGAACACGTCTCAAACTGAGATTTAAGGTGAGCGCAGCAGTGCAGAATGTGAAAACATCCTGCTCTTACATTACTCTTACATTACATTACTCTGCACATATTGACACACATTGACAGCTTGCCCAGTTACCGTGCCAAGTGTTCTTCTTCGGTGAGGGAGAAACTGACATGGTGATGAACTGAGCAGTGATTACACAGACTTTGACTGTACCTTTCTTTTCTTGTGGGTTTGGTGTGTGTGGTGATGATGAGGCATAATGACACGCTTTCTTCATGAAAGGCTCGTCTCGAATGGGCCCTCTCGGCAAATTCACTTTTTGATTTTTAAAAACCATCTTGAAGAGTACAGAAAACAAGATCCTTTCTTTTTTTCCTTTCTTGTCCTCACCGATCAGGCCGTTCAGATCAAAAATAATTATAAATTGTTATTACAAAGGAGGAGCCCCCTTCAGACTTGTTGGATAGGCTTTTACAATGAGGCATCAAAGCACCCTGTTTATGATCATGGAGGCTCCACTACTCATTAAAGCGCACATAATGACCATCCTCTTTGAGACAAGAGCTTATGATGCTTAATCATTCAAATGCTTTTGATTTAATAGGGGAATGAATGACCCTCGCTCTTTCATTGAGCTGACCATGTTCCACAATGAGCGCTGTTTGAGTCATTTTGCAGGTAAAAAGTTGTCTACATTTAATTGAAGACGTTTGTTTTAGACTTTCAGGTTACGTACAACTTAGACATGAAAAGACAGGTTTAACACTGGAAATGCTACCTTAAGTCAAGAGTAAGTTCATTGAAAGTTTAGGATTAAATGTGGTCAGGCACACTGTCCTCCTCTGTTTGTTAAATCAAACTATTTGCATAGTAAGAAACCATAACACTACTTGAACTCACAAGATAACATAGGAGCCACTGTTTTGTCCTTGTCTAAGCACGGTGTGTTCCTGAGGGCATACATGCCCTCCCAGACCAGATAGGGGAGAGGTCATCGACTCTGACAAGATAACAATTGACGACATCAACTCTGTATCATGATTTATTGTATTTCACTTGGTATTATAAAAAGCGGCTGTAGAGAGCTTTTTATTAGGTCACTTCTGTACTCATGCTGTGAGTATTGTAACTTCCTCCTTGTGTTCACAAGTAAAAATGAACTTTAATATATCTTCAGTGGTCCTGTCTATCCTTTGATAATGAAATTATCCTAACAATTTCATTTTTGCAGTGGTTTGTTTGTTTGATTAAAGATGTTCTTTCCCTCATGTGAACATACAAAAAAAGTCTTGGACCTCCTTTTCTGGGAAACAAGATCTAAAGCCTACAGCCATGCTAGCGACTCAGCATGTTGCATGCTTATATTTGCTAATTAGCAATAAACAGAAAATACAGCTGGGGCTGATGGCATTAGTTTTGCAAGTATATGTCACAAACCAAAGCAATGAGGGTGCTAGATAAAAAAAGTCAGGTGATCAACAAAGTCATTACAATTCATCCCAAGGGAACATGAACGTCTGTACCAAATTCCATGGCAATCCATCTAATAGTTGTTGAGACATTTCATTAAAAACCACAAATGTTAACCTCATGATGAGACTCAAGGAAAAGTCAGTAAGAATCATCCTCTGGGGACCATGAAGGTCTACAAAGGCTGACAGACAGACCAACTTTGACATCTCTTAAGCCATAACGCTAGTGTAGCTAAAAGTACTCTGAAACAATGAAGTGATACACTTTATATTTCCAAATGCATTAATGGTTGTTCCTACAGAATATGGACGATATGAACTGGGTAATTACAAATTAATCCAAATGAATGAAGAACATCTGCATTTGTTTTTAGATGTTCACAAATTAAAAAGGTGGTAGGATTTATATAATAGAGAAAGATGGATTAAAAACTTTGGAAAGTGTAGTGTAAAGCCTTTCCTTGAATACATTTTCGGACCGTTTGTAACAAATGAAAATTGATGACAATTATAAATTGGGGATGGTATTAGAATTCCAAAGGTCAGCAGCCTTGGGAGGCCTTCAACGAAAAAGCTAAATGCAATATTTGAATAAACAAGGGTACAAACAAAAAGCCTTTGAAAAGAGATGCTTTAGTTGCGTTTGAGTTTCAATGTCTTTGAAACATTGCATACAGGCCTATACTTATTTTTTTTTTAAACTATAATGAGTAAAAGAAAAAATCTACAGCTCTTTTTTGGATTGGCAATGGACAAAAGGCCATTTTTTCCTTTTTGAGGCAAAGTCCTTGGGTCTTTTTAAGTGCATTAGTCCGCTAATTAAATATTATATGTTTAACGAAAAATGCACTTTGAAAGCAACTGGATTGTTTGACTCAAAGACATGGCTGCAGCCTTGATGAGTGGAACTGTGTGCGACCATGAGAAGGTAAAGAACGTCATTGTTGCGAGCCCTCCCCTCATTTCACCCACCATAATCCTTTCTACAATCAAATTCCCTTTTGTGCTTCCCTCGCAGTTAAAGATGCGAGACACAGTTATGCAGAAGAGGGCACTCATTGACATATCCAAGCATGTGGCCTCCATTTTGCACAGTCTGATGTGTTTGTTTCATTGACTACACACGAACCTACTGATCACTATTGAAAATGGTGTGAAGCTCTACAGACGACCTCTGATCAACAGCCTTGGGTTAAAACAATGACTGTTAAAGTGTCACACTTGAACGTATCTTCATTCCATGTAAGTAGGAGGCAAACATAATGTAAGAGTCAACACATTAAAATTAACACATATTCGGTTTTTCATGTTTGCATCTCTGTAGAGCTAAGATTACTTGGTCACTTCCCCCTTTACACTGCCCCAACTGGTCTGGAAAGCTTTAACCTCTCAACCTTTAATGCTCTCTCTAATGATATACTGTGTGTAAAAACATGGTTGATTGAATTCTTTACTTGGCATATTTTGGGTATATTCATAAAAAAGCTGCAGAATGTTTCTCTTTAAAACACTTTCTGTGTGAATTATCAAATTGTGCTCTCTCCGTTTCTCTTCCATGGATAATGTTCAATACTAATATGTTTCGGAGGAAACACGATGATGCATAGATTATGTTGACTTTATTGTCATTTTAATGCACTTTTCTTTTCTTTTTTTAGGTTGCCATTTTCAAACTGGCCAGGGACAACATATGAAAATTAGCCTGCTGAGTTAAATCTGGCTCATTTACCATTGCTTTGCTGTTGATTAATGAGCATTGTCCCTCTTAAATGAATAAATAAATGAAATGCAAAATCATAACTATGTTCTTTTGTCAACTGCTGTTACTCAAGTCAAGAATAAACATTCAATCTCAATTTTTGAAGCCAAAATGGATGAGAAGTCCCTAAGGCGTTTGTAAAAATGAAAATTTGAGCATGCGATTACATACAAGCAATCTTCTGATGAAGGTAATGCCATATGATCAAAAGCTCCAGAACAGCTACTAAAACCTTGGACCCTGTAGAGACATTGTTCAACTTTACTCTAAAAGTTTTTCCTCCAGTATCTGCTCCTGGCATCTAAAACGTGATTAAGGGCTTCATCATTATGTTTGGGCAACTCAAAGCACTTGGTGAAGGTTCTGGAAATATTGTGGTAATGGCAAATACATCACAAGGCTAGGCAACCAAAGCACTTGGTTACATTTTGAGAAAGGTTGTGGTCTTGGTTTAATTTTGAAAAGTCAATGCAGATTTGAAGGATTAGAGAGTCGAACTAATGAGCATTGTATGCTCTGCCATCCACCCCTCCATCGTCTCCACAAACTTTCACTGCAGTATTACAAGGTTCAACCCAGTCTCACGGCAGTTCGTGAAGTGGTCACGTAATTTAATCTATTGATTCGTGTACACGGACAAGTTTATCTCATTTTTTCGTGATGGTCAGCATCTACTAATGTATTAAGAGTGACTACGGTAGCGAGTAGTATGAAAGGCCGAAAATCCGCGTAGGAAGGTTGGTTGGGGTGGTGGATGGGTCAAATAACACAAGACTTTCACCCAGGAGACCGGGGATCGTGTCCCGGGTGTCACATTTCCACGTCACGGAATTTTCGGCGATCGTGTTCATTTCACGGCCGACTGACAGAAAGAATCGTGCTGTGATCACGAAACCCGACTGACAGAAAGAATCGTGCTGTGATTACACAACTCGACTGACAGAAAGAATCGTGCTTTGATCACAAAAGATGCTTCCCATTGAAATACCTCAGTTTAAAAAACGTGCTGGCCATCACGAAAAAAACGAGATAAACGTGTCCATGTACACGAATCAATAGATTAAAAATTATGTGACCATTTCACAAACTGCCAACTGTGTTGCAAGGTTGCACCACTTTGCATTGAAGCAACATGTCACCAGTGGACATAATCCAGGTGGCAATTTCTTACAGTATGTATTTGGTAATGCAAATTTGTTGTGTATAAACCAGTGGTGGAAGAAGTATTCAAATCCTTTACTTAAAGTACTAATATCACACTGTAAAAATACTCTGTTACAAGTAAAAGTCCTGCATTGAAAATATTACTTAAGTAAAAGTATGTAAGTATAATCAGGGAAATGTACTTAAAGTATTTAAAGTCAAACTACTCAATGCACATTTTAGAAACTGGGAATGATCAAAACAGTTCTGTCAATCGAGTGTTTAATCGTCTAATCATTTCAGCTGTACTTGTAGGTCTATCAGTTGTTGGGTAGTTTAAGAATACGAATTTTTAAGAATCAACGATTGCCTCTATAAGAGTTTTCCCTCCTTAGTTTGTGAGAAATTCCGTAAAACACATTTTACATTTAAGCAGCACTGTACTATCAATGAAATGTCCTCATTCACATTACTGACACTTTTTCTACTTTACACTGGAAAGGTACAAAAAAAAAATTGGTGTTGCAGTGAGGTCATTTTAGTACTACAGTACATTTATATTAATGTGTCAGTAATTCACTTGCACACTTGTCCCCAGCAGTTCTGCCTCATATGTAAATATGCACACCTATTGATCCAAGGTGGGATTAGCCACATTTACCACATTAGAAAGCACTTTGATCACTTTGAGCCACCTTCGAACAAAGAAGAAGAAGCTTTTCATCCTAAAATATCTTCTAGCCTCAGATCATAGAGTAAAAAGTTAAATTTGACATGTGTGGAACCTATTAATTACACAGCTCATGTCTGTCTCTGAATATTGTTTGTTTATGATTTATATTCTTACTTTTATGAATGTTTGAAGCATAGAAAACACCTGTTTCTGATGTTGAGAGCACTCCTTACAGAAGAGAAGAAGAAAGTTTTTTTGCAGTGTCCATTTAGCTTTTATGTTTCAAACAAATGAAGAGCATTTGAGTGAATGACGAACCATATTTTTGACGTCTGGTTTTGGAGAGGAGTTCGTGAGCAGCACCTCAGGGTTCATGAGTGGGTCACACAAACACAGGACTTTTCCCCCAGAAGACCGCTGTGTGTGTCCTGTGTGAAACCAAAAGTAAAATACTTAATTTACGTCACATACGTAATCTACTTAATTTACGTATGTAACTTAAGCCACTGCCAACTAATAGCAATATTTGAACCCAAACCATGTTTTTTTTTGTAAACCTAACGTTAAGGTGTTCAAAACTGTGATTGTTTCACAACGTGAACCTGTCGCTGGTATGAGGATATGTTTAAACAAAGTAATCCGGGGAAAAATACTTTTTTCTCCAAACATAATCGAGACTGACACTATAGGCCGTTTTCATGAAAAATATTTTGACTTGTCATAGCAGAAAAAGCGCCGGTTGAATTATAATAATTGTGGCTAAACAGTTCATTCTACAAATGTATTGCAGTTCTACTGTAGGAATGCATGCTGGCTTCCTAGCATCCATAAATGAACCTAAATGGAACAGACCCATCATTAATGTTATTAGTTACACTTGTGCTTTTCCTGGTAAGACAAGTCAAAATGTCTGCTGTGGAAAAGGCCTCCTTCTACACTGTAAATCATTTTAAGCTGGTTCAACTTCAAATTTCCCTGCTGCCTCAAAATGTGAGTTATTGAGCTGAAGATGAGTAAATAATTTAAGTCTAATACGTCTTCTCTCATGTAAAGACAACTGATGTAAATACATTCAATTTCAGATATTAAGTTGAATCAACAACTGTTCAGTCACGCGGACAACCATTGCAAACAGATTTGGTTTCCATTCACATTTTCTCCAATTTAGACTGCACAGCTGTGGCAGCTATTGAAGCACCGTATAGTAAAAACACAAGATGCAGGCTGCTCCCAGTGACCTGATATCATAGGAATATATACAGAATTATAGTGCAAAGCTTACCTTCATCATGGTTGATGAAAAGGAAACAACCATGAATTATCTTGACATGCATTAAAGAACCAGCAGTTTTCCATTTTCTTCGTCTCTCACACACAAAGAAGGGTCACTGTGGAGTTTGAACTCTAAAGCAATGCATGCTGGGAAGTATAATATACTAATGATTTTTCTTTAGAAACGGAATTTGATGAGTTCAGTGAACTCAGTACTTAAAGTCGGGTCAACTCATGTTAATAAGATCTGAAGTGGAATTTGCTTGAAATTAATACAACTTATATATTTATTTAATTAAAGAAAAATATATTGTAACACATTTCTGTATTGTGTTTTACAGTGTAGTGGTCCCTCCTTTGAACTCTTCTTAACTCAGTAACACTTTATACATTAAATCAAACTATTACAGTATATATACTGTACATTGTCCATTATTGCATTATACACTGGGCTAAATTTTAAACAGTTATTAGGCCACTTATTTGGTGAACATTGGGGACAATGTTAATGACGTGCAACAGGCATCCAAGAGGAGGCAGATGATACAGTGTGTCTCCATAGTTGTAGGCTATAGTGTAAAAAGCAATGAGAAACAAATTAATTGTGCAAGCACATACAAATACACCATAATTACAGTGTCCTTCAAGGAAACCTTTTCAGAGAACTACAATAACAAAAAAGCATCTGGAGCTCATTAAGTTAATGTGTTGAGTTGAATTTAGTTGTGAAAGCATTGTTAATAGTCAGTATTATAGTTAAGTAGCACAAGTAAATCAAACTTACCAATTATTTATTCCATAAGCCGTCGTTGTGTTTGCCTTGCTATGGCACTGTGAACAGTGTCTGTTGAAAGTGCAATGAAAGACAAGCGTAGTAACAGTCTTTTCCATCCGTCAGTGAGCAAAGATGCTTTTATACAGTGAATATTTCTGGAAGCTGAAACCTTTAATTTGAACAAATGTCTGACTCTCTGAGCATTTCAATAAAATTAGGACCAATTTGACATGATTTATATATTGCTCCACAAACCTAATTCACTGTTTTTAAACACGCTGTTTTAGCACTTAAATAATGATGAATTTGCAATGTATTTTCAAATTTGCAGAATACTGTATGATTCGTGAACATCCTGTAAGGTATATAAAAATATCCTTTACAACAATAGTCCTTAGGAAAGATAAGGATTTAAAATAATGCAATACTTGGTACAGTCAATAAGCCGAAATGGAAACTTGTTTTCCATCAGAGCTGTGGTACACACTGAATAAGCATGCAAATAACCCGCTTATGGGTTTTATGATCAGCCTCATTTTTTGTGGCTTTATGCGACTCGGCTAAATGTGGGAACAATTAATGTGTTTCTGGCACGATCTCCGTCTCAATTTGCCAAAAAGGCTTATCGGCATACTGGCTGTGGTTAAACAAATATTTTAAAAATCACAGTGATAGCAAAACATATTATCTCATACTACAGCCTGAAATAACAAACAATGGGGAGCATGTGTCTAAGCTAATTCTATGCCTTCCACAGTACTGTATGATTTGACAAAGAAGGACTTTAGTCACTCTTCTTGGATTCTGGTCCTTTATCCTCCGATTCTAGATTATTGTCAATCCAAAATATTCGTCTTTTTTCTCAAAGTAGAAGTTGAATCGTGCCATGGCATATCTGTGAGGAGAGCAGAGAACAAGGAAAAAAACTGATCAGAGAAGATTTTTCTACAAAGCTCTTAATAAAGCTCTTAATGTTTTACCATCCTTGTCAGAAGTTTACGGTCAACCCGTTCTCACTCCCAACTCATCAAATACGGAAGCTTGGGCAGTGGCTCTCAGCGTCAGATATGACGCAAAAAGCACCCTTTAGTATCTGTATGAAACACACCAGGCAGAGCAGCAGCTCTGCGGCACTTTAAGATGACGTAGTATTAAAGGACAAATCCGGCACAAAATTAACCTAGGGGTTAATAACACGTGTACCGAGTCGACCGTTCTCTGGGATCTGTTTTCATGCTAATCAAATGTGATCAGTTTTATCGCAAACCGCTAATTAGCTTATAACGCTAGTCGTCGGGGCACGGGTAAAGTAAAAACAAATTACTATTTCGATACCACTAACAAGGCTCAAAATAGCACCACACTTCCACGGTAGCATAATGAGGGTACTGTTCACGTATACAGGTGGGCGCCATCTTGGGAAAACAGTCATGACCAGTCGAACGACGAACACCGTTCTTGAGCTGTTACTGGTTACTGGTTGCACGGCGTTCGTCGTTCGACTGGTCATGACTGTTTTCCCAAGATAGCGCCTGTCTGTATACCGAACGGTACTGTCTTTATAAACTATCTTTTTAATAAACTGTCTGTACACTTAGAAAGTTCTCAATTCTTCGGGACCCTCATTATGCTCGGTACACGTGTTATTAACCCCTAGGTTCATTTTGAGAGCGACAATGATTGCGAGTAGTATGAAAACCTGAAATGCCACATAAGGAGGCTTGTTGGGGTGGTGGATGGGTCAAACAACATAGGACTTCTCACCCATGAGACTGTGGTTTGTGTCCCGTTGTTGTCCCGCGTGTCACTGAAACGTACATTTACAATAAATGTTATTGATGCTAAAGGAGAGTCAATAACAATGCCAAAGGCACATGCCCAAGTGTCTGTATTTTACGCGATGGGAGTGAGAATGTGTTGTAACGGTGCATTATCACAATGTAACGGCTTCAAATGTGACCCACGACTTTTGTTTTGTGCTCCTTCTGTATGGCTTTCCTTGTCTTTCCATTCCTCCTGGTTTTAGATAAATGAACACATAAATAAATAAAAATTTAAAGTGTAATTATTTATGGTTTTGAAAAGGAATTGAGAACTTCCTCCTTGAATGACACCTTAATAAAATACTCTGTACATATCAAAATGTGGCAATTTAGAGAATCAATTCAAATGTTGTCACTATTTAAACAGGAATATGCAGATGTAGTCTTTTGGCCAGCATGCTGAACACCGGCGATCCTGAGAATATATGGGTAGATGGACAAGGATGATTTTTTTTTTCTGAAGTGATCAGACAATATTTTGTCTGTATTTAAGGTTTGTTGCAGATATTTAAACTACTTAAACTAAGTTCTCTTTAACATATCTGGCCTTTCGCAAAAATCTGTAGACTTATATTTGGAAGTGAATATATGCAGTAATGCTGAATCAATTTTCTCTAATAATAACAACAACAACAACAACAACAACAACAACAACAACAACAATAATAATAATAATAATAATAATAATAATAATAATAGTTCAGACACATGGCATTTATTTGCTTGTGTTCCATCACTCTGTTCACCACCTATATCTCTGGGTAAAACTGCTTTCTAATTATTGTCAGAGTTGGACTGTGTCTGCTCTTTGTTGTTTTCCTAGAGTTGTTTCTGTCTTGTCGATCCATAGCATTTCGAATAAAAGATTGCCTCTATAAGAGGTTTCCATCCTTAGTTTGTGAGAAATACCATAATACACATTTTACATTTAACCAGCACCATACTATCAATGAAATGTCCTCATTCACATTACTGACACTAGTTCTACTTTACACTAGAAGGGTAAAATAAATAATTGAAATCCACTTTTTAAATCTAAAAAAGTCATTAAATGGATATTCAGTAAGTTAAAAAGTGAAAAGAGCCTCAATGTCAGCTTATCCAAGAAAAAATGAAACAAAAAAGTCACTAGTCATAGTACTAATACAAACACTTTTGTTCTGCTAATCTAATTACCCGTTGTGCCCACACCGTCAAATTATAGTTGAGTATACCCATTTAAAAGAACAGCAACCTTCACAGGTGATCCCATTCATCCCTATTTTTTATTAAGGCCGACACCTAAAACTAGCGTGCTTAACATTTATCATCATCAGAGATGAAACTGAGACGTTTTTCTATTTAGCAGAAGTAGGGGAAAATGAACTCCCTCCAAAGCAGGTATTCCTTTTCACAATGTGCTTTTGTGCACAAGTCCCTCAATTTTGCAGTCAGGCTATTCCAAACAGTGGGCCTCCTCCTCAGTCATTTCCTCATAATAATGTCTTTGTCAAATAACAGCTCACCTTGCCAACACATCCACAAATCTAAACTGCTGACTTGCAGACACTTTCAACACATGAATTAAATCATATAAGGAAAGTAAATATGAACAGTAGAGGGAGGGCGGGTTTGCATTCCCCTTGTGGCTCTCTATTGTCACATCTACATCTGGCCTTGGTTAAAGCACAAGGCCTGGGCGACGCCTGTCACTCGTTGGGAAGTCTGCAGAGATTTGGCTCAGGGGGATAACAGTGAGAGGAAACACACACACACACACACACACACACACACATAATCAGGGTTTAACTCTAACTTCCTATCACTTTCCTCAAAAAGAACTTTAAAAAAGCATAAAGCTAGTGCTAGAGTGTTGTGTGTTCTCTTAAGTTAAGGGAAATAAAACTGGTGAAGCTATAAGGTAACATTTGGGTATATTTGATGTGAAAAAAGGTCTTGCAGTAACTAACCCACAGAGAATTATCTCCCAACTCTGCTTTTCGGCAATGGGCTGCCGTAGCTCAGTCCATATAGGGACTTGGCTTGGGAACCAGAGGGTAGTTGATTCAAGTCCCGGGCAGACCAGGTACAGAGTGTGGACTGAAGAGGGCCCAGTTTACATCCTTAAGCAAACCGCAGAAGCCCTAACATCAATCTTTCACAGATAATGAATGTGTGTGTGTGTGTGTGTGTGTGTGAATGAAAAAAATGAAGTCCCCCATGGGGACAAATAAAGTAGCCTACATTATTATACACTCATTGTAACTGCCCCGCACCGAATGGTGGATGGACAAAGTAAGCGGCTAGCTTGTGAAGAAAGTTGAGCATCTAAAGAGACAGATATTTTGTTGTGCGTGTAAGCTTGTTTTGGAGAATACCTCTTAATAGCAAAAACGTTATTTGGTGTAACTACTGTAGCTGGCGAGCTAACCACAAGCATGCTAGCTAGCTGTGACATGCTAATGCTAGTTAGTCACAATAGCTCCCACAGCTTCTTCTTTCTATTACCCCTGGCATTTTGTTCTCGGGATTGTACACTATTTCATATTGAAGATGGAGAAAAAAAAGTTCTGAGAGGCTAACAAGCTTACTACCTGTCAGTTAGCTATTACTAATCCTGGTGTTACCTGGCATCAAAATCTTTTGCAGCAAAATAACAAAGCCACAGTAACATTACTTAACGCTTTGCTATTTAATGTAAATGTCGGTTGCTTTATGCTATCTAAACAAATGGCAAGGACAGTCTGTCTCATAAGGTTATTATGACTGTGGTATGTGCTCATTGTCTGTGTATTTAAAGGAAAAGATGAAAGGATGAACTTGACCGTTGTCATCCACGTTTCCACATCGTTTCTTTCTTTACTGCATGAATGACTAAGAATTCTGAAAGCAGTGCTGGCAGAGGGAATTAGGATACCGGCCTATATACGTATGTGTATCAATGTATGTGCATTGGGGGACAGAGGTTGGCTGGGTAGTGATACCTTCAAACCTGGTTTTCCATTGTTACTGTTGCTCTCTGAGCTCATTTAGGTCTAACTCTCCAGTTAAAGAAAGGTAACCCGACCCTCACCATGCACTTTAGGACAACCTCAGCCGGCGGCTTAGAGGAGCAGACGTCTAGCAGGCGCATGTGGCCCAGCCAGGGATGAGAGACGTATATGTAAGGGAGGACCGACGGCATGGGAACAATAGTGCCTCTGTGCCTCGGCACCCCTCTGGATCACATTTCCTTCGAGGTCCAGATCGAAATGAGGCGGGGGCCCTGTCGCTGATCTCACAAGCGAGCAGGGAAAGCCACACAGAGGGGAGGGTGCCGTATGTCAATAGTGATTAGGATCATGATCACAACTGTGGCGGGTGTGGGGCACACAGAGAAGGGAGAAGGGAAGAAAGCGTAGGGATGAAGGGAAACATTTTGCCCTCCTGAACTTTATTGTCTGGTTGCTGGTAGTGAGGAATGTCTCCTGGACTTGTTTAAAGATAACTACGGAGATCATAATACATTTAAAAAAATAAAACAAATTAGTTCTGATTTCTTTTGTGAAAGCAAAGCCTTCCATCTTTTCATGATTTGTGGTTTAAGAGTGAAGAAAGGCAGAGACTTTCACGTGTAAATAGTTTGTCTGCTACAAGAAGAAGTGTGCTTGTCCAGCCTGTTTGATGCCAGATTCTAGATACACAAAGTCTTGAAACACTGGTGGAAAAAAAAGGAAATATTTCCACACTCTGGGCTCAAGTTCCCAGTCCTTTATTGCATTTTCTCTGCCAACAAATTATTTGTCAGGCAATCCTAATGAAGATCCTGTTTGTCTAAACATTGCAATAAAATAGTGAGTGCTTGAATTCAACACGTAGGATACATTTTTCCATTTGTGAGTATTTAAGTGATGTATGATGAGGTTAAGTGGTACGGTGGTCCCATGAAATTGCACTGAGGTCATATTTTTTTCTTTGTGGTTTCATGTGTTTCTACATTAAACAGTTACTGAGGTGGTGTCAATGTGAAGGCGGTGCTTAATTTCAAGAGTAGCCTACGTCGATTTTAAGATTAACGATTTGTAAACGTTTCTTTTTTGTGCAGCATTCGATTCACGAAACGTCAAAACCACCGAGCTTTAGGAAACTGGAACAATGTTTATACAAAGTGACACCCAGACACACTCCTCCAACTGTGGACACAAGGTAACCACATGGAAAAAGGCTTTTTCTTTCTACTTCATGGGACCTTTAAGCCACCTTCGTCAGAAATACAAACCTTTGGAAGTCAAAGTCAATCGAGGAGAACCGTGATTGCAGGATGGCCCAAAGACCCCAGAAGAAGTTGGATGCCTGGTGGAAGAGAAAGAAAAAAACATTAAAGGGCCATACTGGTAGTTTTCAAACTTTAGACCATTTATTACTACAGTTTTCAAAGCATGTTGTAGTGTTTCAGATTTTTTTTTAAATGTTCCTGCATTGGGTAATCCATAACAGTGAAAATCGTGTCTGCTTCTATTGTGGTCAAAATTGAGAGTAATGCAGTTAAAGTTGTACATACAAATGAAATTACAGCACTATAGAACGTGTGTGTGGTTTGTTAAAACGACAGCAGTACCACTGAAAAACACAATGTGATGCTGTCTTTAAATGAATGGCAGCAAGAACATGTGACTGACATGAAAATCTCATGTGGCCTTTTGATGATCCAATTAAAGCTTCAAAAGCACACTACTTCTCGCCCCCTGCAGGCGCGTCACAGTGGGGTCAGAAGTCAGTGTCTTCAGCAGGGCAAATTCTGGCTGACAGAGACTGAATTGGAGCCATCTAATTGAATGACAGACTCATTAACTGCATGCAGCTAGCCCATGATACTCCTGTAGGGCTGGGATGTGTTTCAAAAGTGCAGAAATCTGGGTTATGTGTAGCATTTGCACACGTGTGAAAATATGTCGTGCTGATTGTTCTAAATTAAATATCACAGGTGGTGTATGGTTTCACCAGCTTATTATTTTTATTTTTTTATGATGTTTTTGCTTGTGCCATAGAGCAGAACTGTAAAAAACACACCTCAGTGCCCTCCAGTTGTCGTGTTATAGCTGCTCCCATAACTGCTGCTGCTGCATACCAGCTGCATGCTGCTCAGTCAGAATGACAAACCTCTGTATTGAATGGTTCCCTCCTTAATGGCTTTGCTCACTTAGGCTTGCGGACATCCATGCCTCCATAAATTTCTGTTGTTCTCCACCCTTATTGTAAATCTTCATGGTTAGGACCACTAATAGCTAGGTCCTAATAAGATCCAGACAGGCCTCTGTTCAGTGGCCCAGTGATATAATCACATTTTTATTTGATAATCAAATAAAGGGTGGAATGAAATGCTTGAAGAGCGATGTGCTCTTTTTCCCCTCGCTGGCAGATTTTCATCTCTAATCTCTGTCTTGAGTTGGAGAGAGAGATTAAGTGTGTTTCCATTATGATTAATAACTGCTCTCCATTAAGGGAGCATTAGTCTAACACTAAGCAGAGACCGTTAGTGACAGGGAGCCATTGAGAAAAACGGAGATGAGAGACATGTGGGCAGAGTGACATCACAGAGCCGCAGTCTTTAGCCTTGACATCACGGGGGATCCCTGTGGAGGAGGCAAGTCGTAAAGACCCCACTGCGTCTTGGCACAGTTTGCCAGGGATTAAGATTTGAAAGCGGCAGCTTCACGCCGCAGAGCTTTGGCTACTGGCCAGGCTTTGTCGATGCCACACAGCTTCCTTCAGTGCAGACTGCTTTCCTTGGTTTAAATTATATTCATTTGTATAGTGTGAATTCAATGTAGTTTGATTATTCCAAGCAATTACCAAGTGATATGGAAGTGGTACAAAAGGATAAAATGGCATTTATTTCCAATTCATAAAAAAGAGAATACAAAAAAAACCAAAAAAAAAAACATGTAAAAGGCATCAGACTGAATTGATGATTATTGCGGTTTTGGAATTTTTCCAAAGCCTGTTACACATAATTAATATATCATCTGGTTTTTCCAGATGTGATGAGAAACCATTTTAAAACCATTGTGAGACTTGTATGGTGCAAATTAATGGTCAAAAATTGTGTGGACAAAACTTTTATTGTGCCACTTCCGATGAAAAGGGATGCAATGAATGATTTTTGGTGGTGATGGTTTTTATTAGCACATGATCTAACAATGATTTGATGAATTGATGATGAATTGATGATGAATTGTTTGATATATAAACTGTCAGATAATAAAAAAGCCCATCACAATTTCCGGGAGCCCAAGGTCATGTCTTGAAATTGTTTGTTTTCTCAGACCAAAATCATTTCATTTACTATTACAGAAAATCAGCAAATATCAAGATTATTCAAGGTTTTAAGATTATTTTTTGGGCATTTCCGCCTTTAATGGATTGGACAGATAGATATGAAATGGGAGTGAGAGGGGGAGGACATGCAGGTAATTGTCACAGGTTGGACTCGAACCCTGGACCTTCTGCGTCAAAGCATTTTTAAACACACTTTTAAAATATGGCTCCTTAAGCAATGGATTATTAGATTGTTGCACTAATGGTTTCAGCTTTAAAAGTAATCCTGTTTTCAGGTCATCATAATGTTTCATATAATAAAAATCACTATTGGATATTTTGTTTATTTTTTGTCTCGCATCAAAGGTTCTGTGGATAAAAAATAAATTAAGTGAAGTTCTGTACACCAACACAACATTAAGTGGGTAAAAAAAAGTGTACATTTTTTTGAAAGAGAAGTTTCAGCTCGATGTTCTAAAAAGTAGACCCTGTGATTTTCTCAGTTATTAGGCTCAGTATCCCTCATTTTGACACACAGCTTGTCAAAAATAAATCGAGCTGGAAACTTGGCTTTTTAAGCGTCAGTGATAAATTTCTCCCACTTCCCTCGAGTCAAGAGTCCTCCTCGGTTTGTCACAGAAAATCTGATTCCAATCAACATGATGTTATCGCCTCTCTCACTCCATTCCAGGCTTTATTTCTTTTCCCCCGCTCACTTCTCCCTCTCAGATTTTTGGCCGAGGCACAAGTTATTTTAAAAAGTAATATGCTTCCTCATCATTTCTGGGCTATTTCAAGAGACATTCACACCACCCCAAAATTGGTCAGGACAATTCTGCATATTGTGTTGAGCTATGAAAGCACTTTTAGACAGATAGCCCGGCACCACTTGAGCCACCAAAGAATGAAAATTGTGGTCATAAGAAAAATAATTTTGGCTGCTGTCTTTCATTTTTCCCTGCGGCAGTTTCTAATCAACTCAGATGAAGTCCATCAAACTTTGAACAGTGGTAGGTCAGCTGTGGACTGGGTTTGGTTTTCTTTGGGGAGGTTTTTTTTTTTTTTTCTTCTCTGGGAGCTGGAAAAGTAAATTGTCGAAATGTGATGGTTAAAATGGTGAGGTGTTGCCGGCATTTCATTTCAGAGGTCTGCGCACATACAGATATTGTTGAAATGCACACACTAATCTCATAATATGGAGATATTTGAGTCCCCCCCAAGAACAGATCTTAAAAAGCAGAAATAACTGTTGATAGATTTGTCACTTTCCAAAGTCTTACCAAAGTGTCAAGGCACTACATAATGACGTATTTCAACATTTCAACAAAGTCGATGGGAGCAGACACTTACCAGTGAGAATTTGCAGACTTGAATGTAGAGCTGCGTAACTTCTGCCTCTGTCACGGTGACCTCATGTCCTTTGCTACGCTTGTAACTCTCCAGATAGGCCATCAGCCAGTCCCTCTGCAGCTCCAGGCTCGGGTACAGGCTGTAGTTCACATCTTTCACACCTCAAACACAAAACACACACACACACACACACACACACACACACACACACACACACACACACACACACACACACACACACTTACACATATGCACATGTTTGTGGAACTACTGTCAGTGTAACAATTCAACACAATGCCTAAACTAAGTGATAGTTTTGAATGTTTGCCACAGAGCTAAATCAGCTTAACTCTCCAGTCAAACTTGTTCCACTTAATTTCTCTCCATCTGTGTACTTAAACTATATATATTGCATCCACACATATATATATATAAGGAATAATGACTCCAACTAATGATTATTTTCTATATAAATCACTGACAAGAATTTCTGCAATAATCTGTTGGTTTCAAAATGTCAGAAAAATACCCTTCCCAATTTTGATGTTACACACACATATTGTCTCTGGTCTAATGTATCTTCCGGTAAGCCATATCACTAATGCGCAAATTTGAGGAACTTGCATTTTACTTGAGTATTTCCATTTTATGCCACTTTATACCTAAAATAGAAAATATTGTACCACACTACATTTATCTGACAGCTATAGTTACTTTATAATCCAGAGTTTAAATACAGTAGGAAACATAACAAGAATAAGATGCATTGTTATACAACTAACAGTATACAAAATAGTTGAAATGAGCTCCATGTGGAACTGCAACAGTTTAATAATCTATTAATAAAGTAGTACAACACTTATAGGGGCCAGTGCTCTGCATTACAGTTTTTTTTTTATAATATTGGATTTAAACTTTAAATAGATTTAGCAGATACTATTTACTTTTACTAAGTACAAATTTTAATGCAGGACATTTAAATGTAACAGTATTTTTACAGAGATACATTGCTACTTTTAGTGTACTTTACTTACAGTAAAGGCCCTGAATACTTCCTCCACCACTGCATACATATGAAATTGTAGTGAGATCTGTATGTTGCAAATGAAGGAAAGTGGATCCAGTTTTGATAATTGACTGCATTGCAACTCTCTCTTTAAATGAAAAAAGGGATTTATAGCCTATGTTGTCATTAAAAAGACTCCAACATACAAACAATTGTGTGCATTTTTGTGACATTTGGCACATTCCAGCCACAATTTGGCATCATGATAATTTAGGGTCTGGACCGTGTTTGCAAAACACATCCATATTTCAGACATTATTTCACTTACAATAATTTGAGGTTGGCACGTGTTGACACGAAAGCTGACACGGTATGCTTCTTCTAAACTATCTAAAAGTGATAAATTGATGATTGTTCCACAAATGTTCAAATGAACCCTGTCAAGCCTTGCTGTGACACAGCTAGTACATCAAAGCTACTTTTATCACCACGCAGAATAGACACTGAATACAGTCATTTGTCTTGGCAGCATCAGAAGAAGGACAGTTTCATGGTACATAATGGCAAAAAGATAAAGATTGTCAAAGAGACAGCACAAACTGGACAATGATTCTGCATACCACTTACTGTATATACAACTTCTACTTCACGCAATATTCCACATTAGGCATTCTTATATGTTCCGGCCCATGAAACCGATTTGGAAGCAAATTGAACTTCTTTTCATCACATGACAGACCTACCAGCAAATTCATTGAAGTGATTGCCAATATCAAAGGCCTGGTAGTTGTAATCGGCGTACTCGTAGTCGATGAATTTCACCATTTCTGACAGAGGCGGAGAGGGAAAGAAAAGAAGCAGCGGTTACCAAGACAACATGATGAACATATCTAAGATATATAACTGGCGACATTCCCTCCTTTTATTCAAAGTACAGGACCTTGTGGGAGTCAAAGGAATAAGAAGTATCTTTTGATTCAGAGTCACTCTGGGCATCCTTTTAAATATGTAAAAGGGGCAAAGGTTTTATTCTGTATGTAAAATATAAATAAATAATAAAAGAAAGAAGACTGAAGCTGCATTATTTCAAACTGATAAAAAGAAACACACTCATCTATTTTAACATTAGCTTCAATAACAGACTTTCATCAGAGAGCTATAATTCAGATGCTTTCATTGCTTCTGATTGATGGAAATCTGCTACATATGTCCACATACATATAATGCAAGTTTATTCTGTATTATATGCAACATGTTTTCCAGTGTCAGTGATGTGCACAACTGTTCCTCACCCTCTTTGTGGTTGTAGATGATGTTTTTTGTGAGGAGGTCGTTGTGGCAGAGGACAGTCGGCGAGTCAATCTGTGAGAGGTGTCTCTTCAGTGACTCCATTTCCACTGACAAAGTCTCAAAGCTGGGCACCTCTCGTAGAGCCACGGGTCTGTAAGAGGTAAAACCACTAAAATTTAATTTTTTCCCCAATGGAGAAGGCAAAATTATCTGTGAGGAATGTTTTGTGAAAGAGGGGTGTCTTTAATTCATTATTACCAATTAGTGGGTGATGCTTTACACCAAAGCAAATAGACAAGAGCTTCAACTTTAAAGGAGACATATCCTGCTCATTTTCAGGTTTCATACTTGTATTTTGGGTTTCTACTAGAACATGTTTACATGCTTTAATGTTCAAAACATACATTCTTTTTCTAATGCTGTCTGTCTGAATATACCTCTATTCACCCTCTGTCTGAAATGTGCCGTTTTAGCGCCTGTCTCTTTAAGCCCCCCTCCCAAAAAGCCCAGTCTGATCTGATTGGCTTGCGAGAAAAATATGGCGCACCTTTGCAAAGGGTTAAGGCTAGAAGGGATATAGCTACGACAACAACAGTTAAGTCTAGGCACCAAAACAAATAGTTAAGTTTAGAGAAAAGATCATGGTTGGGATTAAAACACTCCCAGGCAGTATATGCTAATGAGCCTGCATGCGACATAGGAAAGGAAGCCAAATCTGAATGGCTTGTTGAATCCCATGTTTTCTGACTGGTTTGTCTTATTTCACAGTTTGTGGGTTAGTAGGCTAGCCTGACAAGCCAGACCCACATCAAGATGTTGGGTCTGGGAACACACCACTGGCAGGGCTTAATCCGATGGGCGGGATAAACGGTTGTCTTTCAAATTCCCTCTGCACGCAATAGGATAGCGCTACAACCAACCAGAGCAACAAAGAAGGTAGCAGAGCTAGATAGATTAAACTTTTGCCGTATCCGGTCGGCAAAACTCTGAACACATCTTCCTTTTTTAAGAATGACTTCAGTGCCGTTCTTTGTTCTTTCTCAAAGAAAAGCTTAACTCCAAGTCTTCCAGAGTCACGGCCAAAGCCAATTCGAAAGACATCTTCTTTGTTTTCAAGAAGCAGGGAACTCACGCGGAACCGTCGTAACTCTGCCGTCATTATGTTAAGCCCGCCCACCGACTCTATACACGATGTGATACTGACTAGAGTTTGGTTTTTCCAGCTCGCAAGCCAACGGAGAGTTGCTAGACGACCCTGGCTGCAAATTACATTCTAGGCCATTGGTAGGCCCTACAAATACCCAAATGAGTTTGTTATGATATGTCCCCTTTAAGATGAATCACTGAAGCTGACAAATACACTACCAGTGAGTTACATGTAGGAATAAGACAGGTGTTATTATTTAGCAAATATTAAATCCAGTCAGTCAAAATTCTTCACCTCTAAAATAATGCAGCTTGTTACGTTTTGCTGGTACAACTTCACAAAAATCCATTAAAGGGGTTAATTAAAAAGGCAGTTTGAGGTTTCCACATTTAATTGATGAATACATTTATGTTTTGTGAACACCCTCTAAGCAAAGTAACCAGTCTCGCATTGCCAGACATATGACTCCTCTGTAACTCTTCCTGAGATTTCTTCAACATTTTTTTGCTGTTAAAGAGTTTTTTGGGGGCGAGTTTTTTCAGGGGGTCATATACTGTACAGATTAAAGCCCCTTGATGTAAATTTGTGATTTGTGATATGATCTGTGTAAATAAAATTGACTTCAATAGCTTTCAAGTATCTCAAAATTGCACTTAAGTAGAGTACTTGAGTAAATATGCATTCCACCACTGAGCATAGATAGTCTTTAGAAATATGGGACATTGGAGGGGCTCTTCTAATTAACAACAAGCTAGTTAAAGGCCAGACAAAGAAGAAAAGACATGCTAAAGTAACTAGAAAGACATTTTAAACACAGTATTGTAAAGTAGTACTATCCCTACTTCTTCAAATGTTATTGTAAAGGCTCAATCTTCATGCTGTTTCAGAAGGTTTCCAATCATGGTAAAACAGACTTCTTGCAATTCTTCTTAAATGTTAGTTTGAGTCGTGAAATATTAGCCTGCAGAAATCCCCGAAGCTTGATGGAGTTTTTTGAACATTTGACAAGGATAGGTTTTTAAAAGGATAGTGTGTGTATAGAGCAGCTAAGGAAAAGAAAATCTAAACTAAACTTGTATGAAGGGAAAACAAGACTTTGATGGTGCAGTTGTCAGAGGGAATAAGAAAGTTTGCTGAATGAGAGTTCGGGTGTGCAAAACCAACTTTGTCACAAAGTCCGCACTTTTCTTCTTGGAGCAACATGTTTGTAAACTGAAGCAGTTCAACGTGCCTCATTGAGAGGTTACATGCCTTGTTTTCACTCTGTTGATTACCCGATCTTTCAAAGAAGACACTAATGTCCTTGGACGTCAGTGCAAAATGCACCTGGAAGAAATGCTGCGCAAGCATCCGTCTCCTAATTAATTTTCGTGTTTCCTTTTCAGTTGTCAGGCCACGATAAGAGGGTCATTTAAACAGTGCAATTTAAACACTACCTATTTATTCGAGGAGGAACAAACAGATGCTCCGGTATTATACACACTTGTAGACATAATTTAGTGAGGCCTGTTAGGAACACACAATAAAAGCAGAGGAGCAGAGCCTTGTTTATCGCTGTGCCACAGAGGCTCTGCTGCCTTATACAAGTCCTCCTACACATCCTCAACAACACAAGTCATTTTTGTATATTATCCTTCATTCACTTAGTGAATCCACTCCTTCCTGCTGTAGATAGACAGATCGAGAAAGGATTGATTGAACAAAGACACAGAGATCTAAAATACCTGCAAGCAAGCATGCAAAAAGTATGCAAATATATATTCTTTTTTTATGAAGCCGTTTCCTGCTTGAGTTGGGATCTTTTTTAAATTTCTTATTTGACTTATTGTCAACTGAAATAGTGCATGTATAATTCATCAATCTCCTCTCTAATATGAATAAAAACACACAGTTCAATGGTGAATCACCCTGATTCCTTTTCAACCCATCCATTGCTTTAACTTAACAAACTGACTTTACCATAGAAAACTCACGTTTACTCGAAGTCAAAGGCTAAATGAAAGACTTCCATTGACTTTAAATGGAAACCTGTCGCCTTGCCATCAGATCTTTTCCTCTCTCTTTTCTGTCCTTTTCATGAGAAACTGTATGTCAAGTACATTCGCCTCCTGCTCCTTCAAGTCTCTGTAAGGTAATTAGTGGAATTTCCTCCTCTGGCGCTTCATTATCAATGTGCCTTATTTACATATGATTTCAAACACCAGCCGAGCACTGATTTTCTTCTCTTTTTTCCCCCTTTTTGCAGTTTTATGTGATTCGTAGGAGTGCAAATGGAAGACGTAGTAGGGGGCCATTGGGAGAAGAAGAGGTTGCACTCTTGCTTTCTATTGCTTTTCTCTCTTTTCTCTCCCATCTCTGACTTCTACTGTGCACTCTCCCTCTCTCTCTCTCTCTCCGAACCTTGCAGCTGCTGCAGCCTCTTTCGCTCTCTCTCTCTCTCTCTCTCTCTCTCTCTCTCTCTGTATCATTCTCTCTCTCTTTCTCTGCACAGCGGGTGGCTTGAGAGCTGAAGACCTCCTCTGCAGGTGCAGCCTCTTCCTGCTCTCTCTCTGCCTTTCTTTTACCATTTCCTCTGAAGATCACATTCATACCAGCCCTCATACATTCTCAAGTACAAAAGTTTCTCTGCCTGTTTAAAACCACTTTTGCGTTGTCTCTGTCTCTGCTTCTGTGTGTGTGTGTGTGTGTGTGGTGTGTGAGAGACAGGCCAGTGAATATGTAAACAGACACACACCATACACATGACTTTTAACCATAAATCAACCTCTTAAATGTCATCTCTTGAATCTCAAATCTCATATATTCTCTTATCATCCTTTTCCAACACTCTGTTTTATATGTCCTAATTATTGACCTTTCGCTGACCATTGTGATTTTGTCTGTATGTCTGTGTTTGAGCAGCAGTGGACTGTGTCAAGCTCCTCCATCACACAAATGTCTCACAATATAGCACCATCTATTGGGCCTCGAAATGTGGTGCAGCCTGCTTCTGTAGATGAATATTACAGTGAGAAATATCCTAATTCATCCATACACTCATCACTTTTGTAAGAAAATGTGATCCTCCTAAACTGTAAACTGAAACAAAAGGGCAAAATTAGTTGAATATTGGTCAATAAAACTCCTCATTATCTTGTAAAAGAATGGAGCTCAAGAAATAGTCCACTGCTCCTCTGTACTCCATTTCACTGTGCCTTATGAGGTGTATCCTTTTATGCATTATGCATTTTTAAGCATTATGCACTTATTATAATCTTAAATGGATATTGTCTATCTCATAACAACTTGGCTCAGTTCAACAACCAGGCCAAAGCAGAACATAATAACAAATCTGTAGATTTTCTTATGGGCTTTGTAAAAGAAGTGCTCTAAAATGAATGGCTTTATAATGAAATAGTAGAGGAACCAGAAAATATGGACTTAGAGTGAGAATAGTTGTCTGTGTCTTGTCTTACTGATGACAAAAAAACATTGGTCACACTGGCTTCTCTTTCTGGGACTTTTGTCTTTCTGAATCCAGGAAGCTAAAAACTGCTTTTCATAAAAGCCTTCTCCACATTCCCTTTCTTTAATGGGTGAGTCACAACGCCTTGGGCTAAAATTCAAAGAAGAAACTCCAAATTGTTCAAAAGCGACTTAGAGATTTTGGGCCTTCCAGCTTCAGTTTGTGTGGACTTCCGACCCTTCCGCTGCTTACATAAACAAGGTTGAACGCTTGACTGATAAGGGAGAGCTCTGCAGGAAGCTCGTGGCCGAGCGTCTGTTTCTTTGTAGTGTCTGTAAGGCCCCTCTCACCCCGTGACCCCCGTGACCCCTGTCAGAGATAATGCAATGTCACTGCCACCGAGGCCACTCCCCCACCTCGTCCCTCTGACCAATGACAGCTCACAGCGGCGGACTCTATCCACATTGTGAGAGAAGTGAATATGCAACTCTGAGCAGTGACTGCTCAGTTACTTGAGACACAATGTTTGGGTGAAAAGGAGCACTGTGGGCAGGTTTGAGAAATGTACATTTGGCATGTGAAAAAAATGATAAGGCATCAGTGGAAGTGCTGCTGCCTAAAAGATAAAGATGTGGAAAATGTTGCTGGTTTCTATCAAAGGGATGGCTGCACAAATTAACATGAGGTATTTTACCACTGAGGTACAGCCTCCCAGTGCCAGTTTAATATTTGTTTTAACCTGATGTGATTTCCACTACAGTAGATAATTGACAGCTTTTTTCTCTCACTCATACATTAATGTAAACCCTTCCTACTCTGGATAGGACAAATGACCATTCACTAAGACTCGCCCCCCTTAATTACTGTTGCAACACCTGCGGTTTCCAATGATAATGGTGGCCGATAGCAGAGGCGGAGTGGCAATCGGGAAAGTCGGGACTTTTTCTGGTGGGCCGGTAGTGTTTCGAGGCCGCGAGGGCCGGTCTGATTATAGTTATACATTGCAAGTTCTTAGCAACACCATCCGGCGGCCTGGTGTGCTGTGCAGCCTCTGCTCAACCCGTACAGCAGGCCGCAGCAGCCTTTTATTTGAAAACATTCATCTCCCCCACCCGAATTTCCCGGTAGACAGAGGTAGACAAAGGCCATACAAAATAGAATGACAGTAAACAGACTTTGAACTTTTTGCCGTGGACATTTGACTGGTTCAAAAGAAAATGGTGCTCAGCACTGTGCAATGACCATAGAAATAGAATAAGTTAGCCAGCTACACCGGTCATAGTTCTTTGCAATGGCAACGGTACACATAAAAATGGCCGCCACTCTGACCATCCTGCTATGTTGATTTGATCAGGAGTGTCCGTTCTACTCTCATTCTATATCTATGACAAAAGCACACTTCTAGTTGGCAACCATTGCTAATGATTTTGTTGGCAGAAATGACAGCTGTTGCAGGCAGATCTTATCAGCCTACTAATAAAGCTAAAGTCACCAGCTGACTTTTTAATGTTTTCAGGTGGCTCGTTTTTTAATCTTCTAAACGGATCCTAAATATGACCTTGATGGCTACTGTACATACATGATATTGTGAGTCTAAAGATGCATTTTCCAGGCAGAAAGTCAGCATCCCGGCTCCCACACAGTGGGAAAACACTACACAGTGGATGGGCCAGTTGACAATTGAGCTTTTTTTTTTTAACATAACAAATCATCAGCTAATGTTGTGCTCTTTGGCCTTTAAAGTAAGGCTTGAATAGGTTAGTACTGTTGGTAATAAGCTTGATTGCCAAGTGTACTGTTTTTAGTTTATGTGAAAGCAGACAGACACCGTGAAATCCAGTCCTTACACTTTTGCTCTAATGTTTTTAGTTTCAGAAAGGCCACAAATCCAAAGCTTGAACTTCATTTCTGACCAAGCCAAAGCACCCACAGAATGCTTTTTTGGTGACTCCAGTGCCTCTCTGTTGTGATTGTAGGGCAAAGTTATCCCCTAAACCTAAACATGCATGTGGTAGATGTAGTCTAACACTTCAGAGAGACTGCCACTGTCCACCAAAATCTTGTTAAGAACTCAGGTGCTAAATCGGTCATACAGTTGAGTCATGCTCCATTTCATATCTGTAACATAAAATAGTGTATAGTTATAGTAAAGGTTGAAAGTGGTTGGTGTCATCAACTAAACATTCCCATGAGCCCAACAAGTCACTGACAACTAGTCACTCTACTCGCATTGCCAGACCTTCTTTCACAGCGCTGTGGAGGAGGGTCTAGCGAGTCCACACAGCAATCCGGGAGGGGAGAAAAATGTGCTCTCGTTTATTGGCATTCCTTTAAGCCAATCACAATCGTCTTGGGCAGTGCTAAACGCCGAGCGGAGCCATGGTGCCTCTGCAAAATAGCCTCGGGAAGGAACTTGTTTTGGTGGAACGTGTGTACGTTCAAAGGTTGTTTTAGTCGTGCAACAGAAAACTATGTTTGGACAGATAGTCTAGCTAGCTATCTGGATTTACCCTGCAGAGATCTGAGGAGCAGTTAACCATAGTCCTCATAAATCCACCGGAGTTAAAAATTACAACACAAAGAAAGGGGAAGGTAATGGACATCTGAAAACGGACGTCCAAAAAGAGTCTGGCGGAATTTCTGGCAGAACGAGAGCAATCCTGGAAGTGGAACGTCATGGATATAGACTACTGACAACAAATCAATTCTCCAGACTTCTTCCAGAAGTTCTTCCAGACATTTTATAGCAAAATACTGAGTTTGCAAGATGTAGTTTGGCTTTGCAAAGCTGCTCTTGAGCAATGTAGTCATCACTTGCTCTGGTGCTGCTGCTCATGGCCAACTGTGAGAGTCTGTGGTTGCACGAAGGAAATATGTTGAGATGACCATGATATCTCAAATACATTGAAATGATTTTGTCAAGAGTTGTACCTTTTTGTGCAGCGCTGCTTAGCTGGGCTACTGCTCTGCACCAGCGTGAGAAAGTGGGACATTTTTGTCCAGAGAAGAGGTTCAACAGGCAGAGCACATTTTGGCTGGATAGAGTGGATTCTCCCCATCTCTGCTGCGATCAATCTACAGAGAGAAAACATTTTCTCAGATGAGCCTGGCTGACGCTGTTATTGCACAAACAACCATTATCAGAGTAGAAACACAACTCCCTTTCCATTTAGCACTCTTATCTTGTTCTTCTTTCCCAACAAATGGGCCTTGTTGCATTCGTGACCTTTTGGCTACTTGAGTGCTCGTTCTCGAGGTATCTTAGCGGTGACATAAAGTTTTCTGGGCATTCCCCACAGAGGGTATCAGGCAGAGCAAGGTTGATTGATGTGTATCGTGGCCCTGGCTGTTTAGCCTTGGCTAGCTGTGTTGTGTCCTACTGTCCTGTGGTGAGAATAATGTTGCTGGCCTGTAACCATGTGGATGATGAATGAGACCGGGGGCATGACTAAACAACATTGCTCAACATATATACACATGACCTCTAACAATCACTAACTGTTTCCTTAGAAAACAAGCTGTCGAGGTTTTACATTACTCTCAGTAAACCTGTTGAGTTTATACAGCTTGACCACTGAATGGACCTGGAAATAATAGCCACTGATATTGATGGCATTGTATGGCCAGCCTTCACATTAAATGCAAATGTGTGTGGATTTCTTAACTGCCATATCATGTTTTTGACTTTTAAAATTGAAATTTCAAATAAGTAGCTTTGTTAAAAAAAATATTTCTACGTAGTTATGCTATATCATTACAGGCGCAGGTCATTATGAGTTTGACTGAACACATTAATGATGTGATAATAACTCAACAAATAAACCTTTGTTTCTTAAAATAGAAATCAACAGACAGTCGAATGAAGGACATTTTTACAGCCAAACGTTTCAAAATAAATACATATTTTAAACAGTATAAAGTGTTAGTGAATGTTCAAATGTGTCCTGGGTTTAAAAAAAAAAAAAAAAAAAATATATATATATATATATATATATATATATATATATATATATATATATATATATATATATATATATATAATTTATTGCATGCTTTTCAAAATAGCTTTTTCATAGATTGCTTTTGTTTTGAAAAACGAAAACCTGAATTGTCAGAATTATTAATATAGGCAAACATAGTGGTAAGGCTGATTCTTATACAGTTTTTGAAAAGTCTTGAACGTGAGCATGACTTGTTTCAGATTCAACTTTTCAACAATGAATTCTGAAGAAATGCTAAAATTCTCATCACCTTTTTTTCCCTTTCATGACCAAAAAGCTACACTGGATGATAATCATCATATTGTCGTTTCCAGCTGTGAATGTGTGAACTGTGGAAATGTGAACCAGGACATTCCCCAAAAAAGGCAGATAACTACTCTTAGCACACCGTCTCTGATCAAATCAGCTTTAACAAAAGAAATGAATGAAAATGTGAAAGCTGTTCTGGCAGAGACCTGTAGATGGATGGTTGTCGGAGCAGCTCATCATCCAGTACCGTTCCTCTAACAAACTCGTAGCATATGCCATTCTGAAAGCTGCAGTAGATCTGTGGACCACACCCGTGGGCGTGGAAGACCTGGAACATTTCCACCTCCAGGTCCCTGTTCACATAGAGCTCCGTCATTTTGCCGTACAGTCGCACCAGAACACAGCCGGGCTCCTGGAGAGATGTCACGTAGCATCCAATTAGCTGGTTGGTGATGCCTTCTGTGAATTTCTGAAAGGACAGGAAATCAACTCAGAAAAATTAAAAATCAGCTTAGATGTTCCTCATTTCAGCCGGATGTCCGTTAGACTCTGGTGGATTTATGAGGACTATGGTTAACTGCTCCTCAGATCTCTGCAGGGTAAATCCAGACAGCTACTAGACTATCTGTCCAATCTGAGTTTTCTGTTGCACGACTAAAACAACTTTTGAGCGTACACATGTTCCACCAAAACAAGTTCCTATCCGAGGCTAATTTGCAGTGTTGCACTGTTGCTCCATAATCCAGAGCACGTTTCTCTCCCATGCTGAAATGCTGTGTGCACTAGCCAGACCCTCTTCCGCAGCACTGTGGATGAAGGTCTGGCAATGTGAGACTAGTGTTTGCATAACAGGCAGTCACATAATTATTCTGTAATTATTATGTAAGTGAATAACGTGCAAAGTGTAATGGGTCACTCTACTAAACCTCAGCCTGAGTTACTGTTTATCCATGTCAATGTTGGACTAATCAATCTGAACATGGTTGCACTCAGAGCTTTAGAAGGTGAATAAAAGCAATATGTTTGGTCTCGGGATTTCGACTTTTGGTACCATATCAATTTACAGGCTGCCGTAATGGCTCATTTACCTAACATTTTATACCAACCTTCCATTAATTACACAGTTTGTGCAAAAGAATAAACTATAGAAACAAAGAGATAATTTGCCAGCTATTGTAACATTTGTGTACTAGAAAAGAAACTTGAGAAAATAATTGTGTATTTTGAATCACAACACATTTGATCCTGAATTTCTCAAATATCTAAAGACCCTCACTGATGGTAACATGGCACCATTGTGTGTAAAACATGAAGGATCGAAGGATCAGCAGTGGTGGAAGAAGTTTTAAGATCTTAAAAATAGTGAAAATAGCAAAACCACAGTATAAAGATACTAATCAATACCACAAGTAAGTAAGAGTATTAGCAGCAAAATGTACTTCAAAAGTATAAAAAAAAATAATTTTAATATTGTCAAAGTGGCACTAAATATGAACCTTTTGTAGTTTAGTCTTTCTTTTTCATATTTTCAAATCAACTGATCATATGTTTACATGGAAAATCCTGAAAAGTAACTGGTAACTATGGCTGTGACAATTTCCCTCTGAAATGAAATGGAGTAGAAGTATAAAGTAGCATAACATTAAAAATAAGTAAGTAAATACTTGGTTACATTCCACCACTGAGAATTAGTTAGTTATGCCATTAATATACTGTATCTATTGATTATTCAGATATTCATAAGTATAGAAAATACTGGTATACAGTATGTGCCAAAGAGAATGAGGTGGAAGTAATTTTTCTGTTAAAATATTGAGCTGTTAGTTATATTGCAAGATAACATGTAAGGTTGGATTACAGTACCAACTGGGCAAAGCACGTAAACTGCACAGGGGCCCAAGACTCCAATGGGCTCCCACAAATCTCTGGTTCATTGTATTTCAATTGGTTTTTGGTTATTTGATTAATAGCATATTTGTAAGAGAATTCACACCATTAAAATACAATATTAACAAAGATGAATGAATTACTAACTAATGTTGTGGTCCTGTCTTGTAGAGTGATTATGTGTCAAAAAAACAAATATAAATAAATGTAAAATTGATCTGGCATAGAGAAAAACAGATACGGGTAGGCTATGTGCATGCGACCGAAGGTAAATGACAGATGTAGATGTACAGCTGTGGAGAGCTGCAGTCTGAACTTGTTGACGTTAACGATCACACTTCCAGCAGTACTGCTCTATATGTGTACACAACTATACCACAGTGACCACTGTTTGCTTGCAAAGGCCCCATCGGACATTTGTTGTCATTCAGTGGTTTCTCAAAAGTCTCTCATTCTCTGCTACAGTCGCCACAGCAGAGCCTCAGATGGGCCCTGCACACAACAGCTTTTCATCTAGATGGAAAGTCAACAAACATGCCCACCTTGATATCTCACCAAGTATTTATAAAGTGGATGGAAGGCCACTTGGAATATTTCCACATGGCTTTGCCATTGTTACCAGACTCGCTTTGTTTTGGATTTTCACATATTATCTTTACATGAAAGTTGGTCAAATTTTCTTATTTAACGCGTTTATTTATTATTGTCATATGAAAAAACACTCACTATTTATAGCACTTCTTAAAGTCGAGAAATGCAGAGTACAGCAGGTGTATCTAATGTGCTAAAGGGCTACAACAAGCCATGCAAATACTCAGGCTTGCCTCTAAATATGTATGTTTTTCCTTTTTTTCAGTCTCTTTTAAAATAATTTTAATTATTTCTTACCTGTGAAGCTCTTTGACTTTGTCTCTTTCTGTTTTTTAACAATCCCTATTATGCCTACTATTTGTCTTGTATTCCTTTTATTTTTAATTTCCTTTAAACTTAAAGTGCATGTAAAGCATTCAAATTGCCTTTGAGTTTGAGCTATTGTTTAATATGTCAAAAAACAGATTACAACACGTGTCACAGGAAGGAATTAAAAACAAGCGCAGTAAGAAATACACTAGGATGAAATACAAGATATGACAGAAAGGAAGAAAAACAGTGTAACAGTAGGAATTATCTCCCCTTTCCCTGTACATTCTATAGTGTATGGTCCAAAAAGAACACAATACATCATTAAAGGGACTTTTGGGATCTAGGGGCAGAAGTGAAACATTCACTCCTTTGTGTACACTACTGGACCTGGTGTAGATTGAGAGGTCACCCACCCAATGTGCTGTCACATAACAAACATAAACCCTATTTCTGCGAAAGATTGGACCTTGTGTTTGCACATGGGCCCAGAATGGGATTATCCTGTTCTGAAAAGATGCTCTGACAACACTACACATCTGTCCCAGGGTTAATAAAATAAAAATGTCTACTTTTGTTGTCCAGTTACCTTGGCTTTTCTGCTGGTTTTATACGTTTGTCTTTCTTTATAGTGCCATGTGTACAGAAAATGAGACTTTTCAGTTTTGTGTTACATTTTATCACCATGTATGTTTTTAATTTATCTGTTACATAAAGTGCTTTTATTTGTTTTTTTAAAGAAAAAGAAAACGTATTGTCAGCAGGTTGTACTTTAGACATGGTCATAACTTTCCATTTTAAAGCATATACATGGCTATATTCTATATTTATGTTATTCATTATGTCAACATATCCCATGAAAAGACCAAAACCAACACTGCATTAGTCTGTCTCTCAACACTGACTTCCCCAGCCTGTGGCTCTCATTTTTCAGCCCATTGGTTCCTACTAAAGACGCAACCCTTTAAAAACACATCACAAATATACTTCTTTTTTTTAAAGCTAAATAATGTCCTAAAACAGCTGGGCTTTGTTGTTTTTAGCATACGTTACTGAAGACAGAGGAAATAATAACTATTTTAGCTGCAGATTTGGTGTGCTAGTGAGTATTTACAGCAGCAAAATTTCAAAACAACGCTTTAGCTCATCTTTATATGACAACTAAAAACCAAACCACTGATTCACACACACAGGTGTTTTAACTTGTCTTGGCTGATTATGCTGCTAGGCAACAGGCAGCATGCTGGACAAGCCAATTTGAGCACAGCCAATCACAGAGGAGTAAGCAGTCCTGCTAACAGGTGCATCAATCATGCCTGGTCAGTGCAGGCCCACACAGTCCTGAGAAAGAGTCTACTCAGCCTTTGACTGAGAACACCTGTGGGGAGTTAGTACATGAGCACTTGCAGGTATGGGTTTATACCCCGTTTACACGTACATGGTTATTTTGAAAAACGGAGACATTTCATTTCGTTTGTGCCTTTCGTTTACACGCAAACGGAGAATTCACCTGAAAACAATTCTTTCTAAGACTACATTTACACGTGGCCGGCTATTTTCATAAACGGACATTTAGAACCTCTACGTTTTCAGAAAAGTGTTCGTTTACATGTACCCGTGTATATATGCTGTCAATGTCGTTAAGAGCATGCCACACCTGTAGGTGGCATTTTAACGAGAAGCTCAAGCTCATGTTAGCCAATCACAATCCCAAAAATAGCAACAACAGCAACGAATCACTTCCTCTTTCTCTCTCTCGGCTGTCTAAACCTCCGTTTGTCTCAGTTTACATGCAAACGTGCAAACAAAGTTTTCCAAAATCTCCACTTTGGCCGGAGTTTTTAGAAATAATTGTTTTCTGTGATAAAAACGGGGTTTTCGTGTAAATGAGAGGCCAAACCGCAGGAAAATATCTGCGTCTTCCCTTCGTGTAAACGGGGCCTAAAAATTCCGGCCAGAGTGGAGATTTTGGAAAACTTCATTAGCACGTTTGCATGTAAACTGAGACTGACAGCTGTGCACAATGTTATTTTTGAAAACGGAGAGGTTGAAATGTCAGTTTATGAAAATAGCTGGCCACGTGTAAATGTAGAATTAGTTAAAGGGGAACTACCGTTTTTTTCAACCTGGACCCTATTGTCCAGCTTGTATTTACCTTCACAAAAGTGCTTGTTTTGCCACTGACAGGCTCAGATTAATATTCTAAGTGTCTGACAACATTATGGAAAGGATTTCTAAGGAGGTCAACCTTTCTGTTAAAGAGTAAGATCGTTTTTTTAAACATAAAAACATTCGCGAAATTGCATTCGCTAAAGCCACCAGACTCCATGTAAATAAACAGTAATTTTAGCATTGTAAAATACACTTCATTCAAAGTTGACAGAAACAAAATAAAACTATGAAAAGCCGTTTTGGGTTGTCTTTCCACTTTGTAAACCATGACAACTCTAGTTGTGGTTGAAATAAACACATAGTTTACCGATATGTGAAAATTGTTGGCTCTGTATACGCTAAAAGTATTGTTTTTTTTTCAAATGGAGTCTGGTGGGTTTAGCGCTAGCGACCTCAGAGCTGTTTCTGGTTAAACAGAAAGGTCTTAAATTTAAACTGGGCAGACGCTGTTTATTAATGTTCTACATTTTGTTAACTCACACTACACGTTTAATCGGCCTTTCTGCACGGCCAGAAACTGCTCGAAAAAAGGTTTATTGAAACAAGACTTCAATCAAAACAACTTCATCCTTAACCATGTTGCCTAAAAGAGAGAAAGGCAGCATTTGGCCTTCTTTGTGCAATTAAAGAAGGAAGAGAGATATGGAGCCGTGGGTAGCTGGAAAATGCAATACAACGTACATACAATATGGTCTGTTCTGCAGTGAAATTCTGTTTTATATTACAGCAATTTCAGTCAAGACTGCAGTTTGTAAAATACTACTCTACTAAACTGTGGAACTGCTCAAATTGCAGTAACACAAAGGGTGAAACAGCATGAATTCAGTGTTATATTCCCTGTGAACACAAGAACCTCATCATAAGTCTACACTTTTAAAAATTGGATGTTCTATGAAAATGAGTGTGGGGAGAAAATATTAAATTTAGTTTGCCTTCTCCACATCTTTTTTTTTTGCTTCTGTTTCATCCGTGCAGCTTTTTGTCTTAAGATACTAAACAAACCCAGTTGAAAGGACTATTAACAAATGTCACAGTGACATCCATGATGCAGTGACAATGTCAATGACAGGTCCAATTGAGATGTCATGTGACATAATAATGTGGCATTTGACATCTGAGTTAGGGTTGCACAGTCTGTAGAGATGCAGTGAGTTAAAGTGACACTTGAATGTGAACTTACTGGAAAACAGGGTTAGAAACTAAGACACAAACATTCACTTGCCTTCATCTGAATGTTCTGTGCCTTCCAAAGAGGACGGAGTCTGCTGAGGAGATCCAGGATGCCTCTACGAGGTTCATGCTCATCAATATGGAGGTCCACATGGAGAAGCTGATTCTCAGCACCAGCACACCTAATGTCCATTTTTTTTTTTTTAACAAAGCAGATGTAAAGTCTGAAGAGATTTTACTTTCAAAAAGTTTGAGGTCCAGAACTTGTTCAAAAACCTTTGGACCAAAGTCCTATTCTGTTCAAAGACCATCAAAACATCCTGCAAAACTGGAACCACTTGAATCACAATTCTGGAAAGCCAAATGTGGGTTTAATTTTGAAACAAGAAAAAAATTGTCTGAACAATTCAAGAGCCATCAGTGGTATTTGTAGGTCACTGAAATTGTCCACTTGTGTGTCCAGTGACTCAGCAGTCCAGCTTGCTTATCAGGGGCCAATGTTCCTATGGGTATCTTCATCCCCACTCCTTCGGAGTTTACATATTAACCACTGGTGCCAGGAGGCACAGTGAGTGTTAAACATAATTCATTGGGAGGAAAATGCCTGTATATAGAATATTACTTAATATAATGTGAAATTACAATGTACTAAAAGATGCAAATATTTCACAAAAAATGAAGAAGAAGAAACTTTCACTGTACTTGAAATTACTACTTAAATAAAAAATAAAACATTCTTCAAGTGTCAAACAAGTTGCAACACACGCATAAAGGCCTGGAATTAATTAACTTTTCATGATGGGATGTCTGTAATCCATTCAAACAGATGCCAGTATGTGCTGTCAGCCACAAAGACACAACACTTGTGTCCAAATGGAGCTCAGCCTGTTTTCTCTCCAAACACTGAGCTCTCTTTGCAGTTAATTTCAGCAGAGCTCTCTGACACTAGCTGCCCCACCACGCTGTTCTAACGTTAAAATGGAACATGCTGCAAACATCACTGCAGCAAGTCCCACAGGCCGTGTGCAGAATTTAGGTTACAGTTTACTTTATTGAATTTCATTCAAGCTAAAAAGTAAGCACACGACAAAAATCCAGCCAATAAGATGACTTTTGATTCTGTAAATAATTTTCAGATGCATTACATTTGGCTGCACCAGCAAAGACTTTGAATGGGTGAAGTCTATTGTCTGACCCGAGTCACCGTGTAATCCAGAGGACCCATTTAAATATCATAGAATGAGTTCATTCAAACATGACCTTTCATGCTAGCTCAATGCCATGGAACATTTCAACATGATCACACTGTAAACACAAAACGAATTTCATAAACATTGGAGGAGCATGTTTTCAGTCTGTTAAATTATTTAGATGTTGGGCCAATGTTTACCATTTTGCATCATTGCAGTAATTGCCTAGAAGTCACAAATGTGGTGATCATCTCAAACCGAATACTTTGCAAGCTTTTAGACGAAAATGAAATTCACTTGCCATCAAAGAGAGTCTCATCATCAAAGATGTTGTGTATTGAAAGAGAGATGAGTGTCTTGATTAAAAATGTAAGGGTCAGGCGGTAGAATAGAGTAGTGGAGTGAGTATTTGTGTTACTGCAAGGCATGGCAAGGCATGGCAAGGCAAGGCAAGGCAAGGCAATGCTACTGCATGTAGCTATCAAGTACAGCTCAACAAATGGGCTGGCTGAAAAAGAGATGACACACACAATAGCCCAGGCATGTGAAGCTATACTGTCATGACACTTTTCAGACAGATTCATTTACTGTATGTCTGGCTTCTCTCTTCGTGATTGTAAGTATGGAGAATGCTGGCATTAACCTTTGAGCCTTGGAAATTAGTCATCTATGAAAGAATCAACAAAGTATCAGTTGTGTTGGAGACAAAATGAAAGAGTAGCAAAACTGAGTTAATGTTGATGGTGTTTCACTTCTTGAAATCACTCAAGTCCTTAAGTCAATGGGACTATGAGACAGTAAGAAAATCTATTCAGCAAAATGGAAAACAGATGAGGAGAGGGTCAGAAGATGTCATTATTTATAGATGATTTTTTTGTTGCCGATAAAAGATTATATGCTTTCACTTTTCCTTCTAATGGAAACTGCTACAAAGCATTTCAAAGATCTCTGGATAAAGAATCGATTTCATGCAGGCATAAGTGTGGACAGGCTGTTCTCATGTTCTCAATAACTATTCGTACAAATAGCCACGAAAAGTAATGCACTGTACTTTGTATGTATTCCACGTACTTCTTACTGTAATCCCCACATTGAAGACTGCTGTAAGGCGGCGCCCTCTACTGTCCGTAGTAATAATGAACCGAGGACGTAGTATAAGACCACGAAACAGATATTTGTTTGATGTTGTCCTCGGGTCAAATTTGACCCGTTTTCAAAGTTTTTTATATCAGAAATATGGGACGTCGAAATAAGCGCCTAAAACTTTGGGAAAAGTGTCATGTTGGAAAAAATCTGGCAAAAACGATGAAAAAAACTTCAAAAACACCAGAACAAAGCATCAAAAAGTTGGAAAAAAGTGTCAAAAACACCGGCAAAAGCAACAAAATGTCCAAAAAAAGGGTTACAAACTCTGAAAAAGCTATACAAATGTGGAAAAAAGTGACCAAAACACACACAAAAGACAAAAAACTTAACAAATTTAAAAAGCAACAAAAACATTGAGATAGGGACAACAAAAAGTGTTTTTTTTTCATGTTTGACGAAGACAACACAAGGGTTAAGGGGACTGGTGTTTTAACCCAAATCGCAAACTTTTTTCTAATCTTAACCACTAGCTTTGGAGCCTAAACTTAACTCATGTCACGACTGCTGTCACAGCCATATCACAGTCACCTTTTGGTGGCTAAACTTAACTGTCACGTATGCCTACCGGTGACTGGTCACCGTAATTTCTTAAGATATTATACACATTTTTGGGCTTATGTTTTCGCACGTTATTGATAAAACAACCCTGTGATTATTTGCTCTCATTGTCTAGGTTTTTATCAGAGATTGGTTACATCATACATTATGATTCAATGAGCTAAATGATTGACCGCTGACTAGGGACAGTGTGAGTGCAGCGTTTCTGCTGCTGTTTTCCGCCGGGCCGGCTAGCCCTGACGCTGCTGCTGCTCCTCTCGGCTGGACCAACTGTTCATCTAGTGTACATTGAAACATGTCGACAAAACTCAACATATATGGAGGAAAGGGAAATCCGTCAATTAACTCAGAAAAACGCTCAACTGGCATCTCCCCCAGACTGACCCGGATAGCTCATTTCAATTGGATTATAACGTGACAATAGCACACAAACCCGTTGATGTGGACCTCATGATGGCACTAAAGGCTAAAAGTCAGGGGATCATCAAAGTCAATATGATTCATCCCCTGGTCACAATTAATGTCTACACTATATGTCATGGCATTCCATCCAATGGTTATTGAGATATTTCACTGGATAGGTGAAAGCTTTGTCCTGTTGGTGGCGCTAGATTAAAAATCAGGGGATCTGCAAAAATCATTACGATTCATCGTGTGGGCACCATGAATTTCTGTACCTAATCTAATGCAACTTCATGGTGGCGCTAGAGGAGAATGGCATCTTCGCTTGGGTAAATTGAAGTGTGTGGAATATAAATTGAATCATGTTTTTATCAGAGATTGGTTACATTATGATTCAATGAGCTAAATGATTGACCAATGGTCAATCATTTAGCTCATTGAAGAGTGAAGTGTTTGAAGTGTGTGGAATCTAAATTGAATCTAAGTGATGTTTGGAGATTCAACTTAAAAACTGTAAACAGAATAAGAAAAATGTGAGTTGATTTTTATACCGCAAACAATCGATCAATATATATTTGTCACATGAAATCGTATGAGGTACAATGCAGTGAAATGTTTTCCCATTAGCTCCTTCGACTTGTGCATGAGTCATCATAAAGCAGAATGTGGCTGCCAGATCGGCACACAGAAAAAAAGTCACCTGGTTGAATGGCACCGGCACTTCAGGATCCAGCCAAGTCTTGGTGAAGGGACACCACAGCTCCCAACATCTTCATGTTACCAACTGTGGTGTAAAACTGATACTGGTACTTAATACAACAAAGATATAACATTTGTGTGAAATAGGGAAGGAAAAAGCCATTTATTGTATCAAAGCAATGCAATTGAAGTGAAGAAATTGAGAAACCTGTCTCAAATTCAATTCACCTATTCAATTACTTGAGAACCATTATGGGGCAGGGCAGTGTATAAAGGATGACCTCTGTCTTTCAATACCAAGAACTCAAACTGTATTTTGTATTTGATGAACTGGGAGTAAAATTGAAAGAGATCAAACTTAAAATGTTTTGAATGTGTATTAATACATTCTTTCGAACAAAAAATCTTGAGAAGTTCTCAATAATTCTCCCCTTCAAGGAAACGCTAACTAATAACTAGCTAATCAACAAAGACTCTTTCTGATGGTAGAATTAGATGTTGTTATTGTTATTAACAATGTTAACAATTAACAATTATGTTATTTATTGTTATTATTAGATGGTGGTTATTAAATATAGAAGAAGTGTGTATGTAGGAGTAGGTTGTGTGTGTTTGTTTCAGTGTTGTATTATGTTTAGATATTTATTTATTCATACAACTTTATATATACATTTCATCCAATTCATACAAGTCTCCAAATTCTAACTTGAGTACATCTTAAGGTTTGTCGTGTTTCTTTCTGCCGTACTTTGACAATTTTGATGCCACTTAATATTTTAAGGGCCCTATCTTGCACCCAGCGCAATTGACTTTGTACACCGACGCATGTATCATTCCTATTTACACCCGACGAACAGCGGACTTTTCCCTCAACAGACTGACGTCGGTAAATTAGGGATGATATGAATTATGAATTTGCGCTCCCGGGGCCGGTTCAGCAAAAAGAAGAGGCGTGTTCCGGCGCAAACGTTCCCTAGTGCTATTTTGCAGTTTCAGAAAACCTAGTCTAAAGTCAGTGGTACATTATTCAGATACTATTTTAAGGGCGCGTGCTTGGCCGTAATGTAGAGTGTGCACACCGCGGATACACTTTGCTTCTCTCATCTCACAGACCCAGCAGTTCCCATTTTTGCAAACCATACATAAATACAAGGAACAATATGACTTTGTTTTACACAACATCTCCATGAACCATGGATGTGTTGATGACATAAATGAGGAAATATTAGAGGACTTAAGGAGATGTGATGTTGAACTGCATGTGCCGATGCCACTTAACCCAAATGTCCCAGCAGCAGCACGGGAGAGGAGAGACAGAAGAGCTGCATCATCTATAGTGAGGTATCTCGGTCTAATGTTAGACTACGTTGCAAAAATATCACCATGCATTCATAACCTCATGATTCAGTGAGAGTGAGCCGAAAACATCGGAAAGTATGTTTTTGTGACATTTCTTTATTTACATTTTGAGAAAAAGAAAAATCTATAACAAACATCGGTCTCCTCGGCTGTGAATCGCTCCTGGCGTGTGCCCATGGATGTATTAAGAGCGTGCGCCTAGCAAATCCGCCTTTATAATAGCAATGCGCCATGGAACAAGCGCGCCTGCTTTTAAAGGGAATGTGAGATAACGCTCTGATTGGTTTATTGCACGTTACGCGCCAAACCACACCTATGAGTGATGTAGCTACTTCAGACCAACCCATTTTAGATTTGCGTCGGGCGCAAGAGTCATTTATCCCAATAATAGCAACAGCACCCGAGATCCGCCCACAAAGCTACTTGCGTTTGGCGTTTGATACTTGCGTTTCAGATCGTTAAAATAGGGCCCTAAGTGTTTTAGATCATTATGATACAAAGAAATTACCTACAGAATGTATCCTCCACTCTGTTTCAACGCATTCTCATGAAAAGGTCCGTGTGATATTGTACAAAAATGTATGCACACCAAAACGTATGATATCCTACGAAATTAGGAGACCGCCGGCTGGTCACGTGATGCCGGCTGGCTACGAGCTCCATGACGCCGAGCGGCAGTTGCTAGTTGTTTAAGCTGCTACAGAGCTTTGTGACGCCGGCTACAGACCTCCGTTGTATCAGCGGTAGTTGGTGGTTCAGTTTTCCTAAAATAGGTAACTTTGAGCCAAGTACAAAGCTGACAGTCATTTCAGCAGACATTACGGTACTCTTTAATTTTAGTTCACAAAATATGAGCGTTTTGCCATGACGAAAGTTAAAGGACAATTCCGGCGCAAAACAAAACTAGGGGTTATTAACAGATGTGTACCCACTCGATCGCTCTCTGGGACATGTTTTCATGCTAATTGAATGTGTTTGTAGCTTGAAAGAAGCTAGCGCGGACCGCTGATTAGCTTACAATGCTAGTATTCGGGGCACAGGGAAAGTAAAAACAAATCGCTATTTTGTACCACTAAAAAGGCTCAAAATATCACCCAACTTCAATGGTAGCATAATGAGGGTCCCTAAATGTTAATTGAAGCATTGAGAACATTGTAAGTGTACAGACAGTTTATTGAACGAAGAGCTGCGAAAGCTCTGTGAAAGGGCTACGAGAGAGAGAGAGAGCTACCGGTAGTCAATGCCGCAACACAGCCTTGTACTACGGGAAACTGGTGGTGTACCTGTGGACATTGTGAAGCTATGGCCACCGAACAGGAGTATCTGTGTTGCATGGAGTGGGACCTGTTGCATCGTGACACCCAAGAGATGCAGTGTTTTGTACAGTCTGAATTAACAGGGCTGTACTTGAAACTTTTTTCCATGTCCCGAAAATAAATTGGAGACGGCGACCCAGACCGGAGGGACCAGATGTACAGTTATCCACTGAGTAAGTACACTAAACAAGTTATGCAGAGTGTGATTATTTCAGATATATTGAGCAAATTGCTTTTGATTTTAGTTTGCATCGCCAGCTGTAAGTCATGTCTGGTTTTCAAGACGGCGGCGGCATGTAAACATGAACGCGAGTGTCTTTATAATCTCTTTTCAATAAACTGTCTGTACCCTTACAAAGTTCTCAATGCTTCGGTTAACATTTAGGGACCCTCATTATGCTACCGTTGAAGTTTGGTGATATTTTGAGCCTTTTTAGTGGTACAAAATAGCGATTTGTTTTTACTTTCCCTGTGCCTCGAATACTAGTGTTGTAAGCTAATCAGCGGTCCACGCTAGCTTCTTTCAAACTACAAACACATTCGATTAGCATGAAAACATGTCCCAGAGAACGACAGAGTGGGTACACATCTGTTATTAACCCCTAGGTTCATTTTGCGCCGGAATTGTCCTTTAAGATTAGGCACCAATACGACTAGTTAAGATTAGGACAAAGATTGTGGTTTGGATTAAAACACTCCTAAGGAACACGCATTTCCTGGGTGAAAGGCTTTAGTTTTCCCTGGGAAGCGAACTCTGCTCTCTGGCTTGAAAGTCCTGTATGTTATGTTGTTCTTATACAGCAGCCGTCAATGTAGTGAATACAGCATCAAAACCGTGGAATGCTTACGAATTGCAGGCTGTCTGTTTGGACACAAAGGTCAGAAATCATTACTTTTTTAGGTAATATTAATATTATCAATTATTTTTAGGTAAACTCTTAAAATGTGACCCCTTATAAAGAAATGTTGTATTAATACCATTAATATAATACTAAAACAACTCAAATATGTGGAAGAGATGCTAATGTGTTTAGAAAATATACACATGGCCAACTGAAGAAAAATAAAAAGTGCAAAAATGCAAATACCATTATTATACTTGCATTCTAGATATTTCTAAAATGGCAACAAAAAGGGTGACTTTATAATAGAATATTTTTGATAAATTGTTTGTGTAAATGTATACATCAAATCACTTCATCAACTGTCTTACCAAGTTCAAGTTTATTTGATTTTTTGATCAGGGACAGTGCACATTAATGAACACTTCAGTTTCCACCTCAATGTAAATGCGACAGAGTTGATGTAATAATAGTAGTAAGCTAATTGTTATGTCGTCCCTGAGCAGGTTATTACAAATAAGTGTTATGAATACAATACAAAATGCTTGCACTACAGTAAAACACAACACAACACTGCAGTTCAATAAAATACATAAATATAACTGTGTCCTTCGCAGTTCAACACAAAATACCGTGGCTCCTTTCTTCATCGAGCTTTTTGCTGTCTTTCAGAAGTTTTTGAAAGGAGAAAATGTCCTTTTATTACAAGCCAAACAGTTGTTGGTGTTCTTTATCAGACAGCTCTTTGAAGAGAAATAGAGAGAGGGAGCTACGCAGGCATTTAACCTTTTTTATATAGTCTCACAATTGGGGCTCTCAAGGCCTTTCATTTATGAAGTTCCTGTGGAAAAATCAGGGAGCTTGGACTCATTACATCTACCGGTACAGTATATTTATATTTCAGCTCCAATCAAAGCTAGCCAATATGCCATCCCTATGTCTTTTCTCCTCTGAGCCCTGCCTTCCCACTATAATTTCCACCGACATTTTGTGTGCAAATGCAGTAATAGACACATTTATCACATCAAAAGGGATTCAATTTTCTTTTCAATCATCCACCGGTATGAATAGCGCCACATCCTCTGCGGCCAACAATGAGGGGCCATTACCATGAGCCAAAGGATGGCTTCGCCTTCTCTATGCATTCAAGGGGAAAGTGTGTCAAACTGTTTGCTGATGCCAACGTTTGTTCTAGGCAAATGGAGACAGCTTTCAGACAGGTTAGTATCCAATTTTATTGTCAGACAAATGTCATTTTTGTTTGGGGCCGCGGTAATCATTGGGCTCAGACACCGGTGTTCCTCGACAGTAAAGCCGGCAGTTAGTCCATTTAATACTCTAACTCTCATGTCAGTAACACATTGCCAAGTCCAGACATGACACCCGCTGTCTCCTCATTATGTGAAGAGGGTGACATGTGGGATTCAGGCTTCAGCCCTCGGGAGAAGGAGGGGGTGGAGGGGCTGATTGCCCGACACATTGTTGATCTACATGGGGAAAGTAAATACTTTGCAACTGCAATTAATTGTCCCCTTGCACTGACAACTCAGAGATGGGGACAGGATATTTTCTGTCACATTTATTTGTACTGACGTGCGACCCGTCTAGCTGCAGGAGTGTTGTGCTTGCATTCAATGTACGTCATTTAACTGACGTTTACTGCTGCACTTCAGGCCTGCACTGATTGAGCTGCAGGTTTGTGAAGTCAAAAATATCTTCAGTCAGTACCGTACATTAATGTAGCTTATTTCCTGTTTGGGGAGTTTTGCTCATAATTAATAATGCAAAAATGAAACATGCTCTTATATACAACTGCAAAGTTTTAATTTTGACAAATACGTTTTGGGGTTTGGTTAATGCTAATATATTTATAAAATACAACATATGCAATATCAAACGGTGTCAGAGATATAATATTAAGTGCTGGATTTATTTCCGAAAACACCCTACTCAAGATGATGACAGGTTTTCAATGTTTGACTTTAACCAGCTAAAGGAAATTAGAGGGCCGAATTGTAACTTGCTGATTCATAAAAAATCTATGGACTTTAGAGCAAGTGAGGAGCTTTCCTATAAGCTAACTACTTAGGTTTTCAACTCACATTATTCTTTTTTTCCTTTACTTGAATTGTAGTCTGTGTATTCTAATTAGTTTTTTACTCTAAAGGTTTGATTCAGTATCAGTATGCTTACACTATCACGACTCATTCTGACTTTTACATAGTAAACTAGTGTGAAGAGTGACAAGTGTCAAGGGTCATGGCATGAGTACTCAAGAAGACCATTTTATTTTGCTAATGCCATTTTTAAAAGGCTTTTTATTCACTTTTGGCTGATTATACTTTGATTTCATTTCACTGGTTGCTTACAATTGTGTCTTGTCCATCGGTTACTTTGTCCCTCTGTCATTTCATCCCCTCTGCCATATAAGACAAGACTATGCTGATTATATTATTAATACTATACTCTGGATTGTGTATTTTAGCCACTGAGCAAAAGTTCAGGTTTTCCAAACTACTGTCGCGCTGCACAAAGCTTTCATATTTTGTCGTAAACAAGTGAATTAATAGTTTTACATGTCTCTGATTATTCTAAGGATTTCAAACCCCCAAATGCTTCCAAAGCATTACTCTTGTTGAGTTAATTCTATCAAATAAAGCATTTAAGGATCAAACCGTTGCCAGTGTCGGCACCAACACGCTCTTTTTTGCAGAACGGCGTCTCTGCTGTGTATTCTGTCATCTCCTGCCACGGCTTATACATGGTCGCTCGCTGCCAAACCACCCGAGCCACAGCTGATGAGGTCATGCATGTAGCCAGCACCGGACGGGCCCTGAAAGCTCTGCTTAATCTGATATCATTGGCAGAGAGACGCTTAACCAGCTCCATCTCTAACCACACTGTTATGGTGTGTACACCGTCCAACAATGCTGTCTTGTCTTATGCCTGCGCGGATTCCAACCGGATTCGTAGGGGCCACTCGTAAAGCTAAATCATTCTCAGTTTATACGTTTGAAGTCTATAGAGGGCTTGTGCTTGTGATGTCGTTTGCAAGGAGCAGTGCGGTGGTTGGGACAAGGTTTATAGAGCATGGCGGCATTGGCGGTAACGCTGAAACGATCTCGAAATGAAGAATGAGCCACGAAACCACGTCAGCACATGAGGCAGAGGTAGCCCATTTACTTTTATGTTAAGTGGAGTGTTTTCTAGTTGTGGTGTGGCTACCGAATGATGTTGGAAGTTGAGGAAATGAACAATTATTCTCTGGATTGAGATCCTGTAAACTAGAAAAAAAAGAAAAGAAAAAAAAAAACATTTCTTATTAATGACACATTGAAAATGATAAATAATGCAGTGTGAAGATGCTATGCGAGGATTTATTTGACTGCCTGATTTATTTCACGGGCTGAAATGAGCATTAGCAGCTGGGGTTGATACTTAAAATACAGTAAAGCTCACATATCCAGTCACATATGTTCGCATTCTGTCTTTCTCCATTAAATATATATTGCATAGGCTCGGGCCTCTGACCTTGGCTTGGGAGAGAGCTCGCATCATTTCATCTTGATATAAAAAAGAGAGACTGCCAGCAATTATAGCATGTTAATTACATATTCACTTTCATCTGCGAGAAAATCACACAGATCTGCACTCAATGCTGCTGTTGGGTCTCTTTTGATGTGGTGTCAGGGGGGGGGGTGAAAAACAACTGTCAAGTGCCCTGTTTAGTTAGTAGCTACCTCCTGTCCTTACCTGTTTTGGTTACGATTGCTGCTCTTGTTTAATCTCTTCAAAAATCATGAAGTTGGTATGACATACTTGAAGACAGTGGGGAATACTTGAAATAATTATTCCTGACAGACCTAGGATGGTATCGGGATCTTGTTTCGAAAATATACTGTAACATCTGTGAGGAAACATCGGCCTTTTTGAAAACACACACACACACACACACACACACACACACACGCACTTGCTTCCCCTCTTGAAGAAAGACTCTTTATTCTGTCTACAAGTGTCTCTAACAGAGAAGGCCAGACCAGCGGCTGTAATTTCCCCTGTCAGGGTAAACGAGGAGAAGGTGGAGGGCTTTGACAAACACTCTCCCCCCCCCCCCCCCTTGTCTGTGTGTCAAAGAGCAATTTACATAAAGATGGTAATGTCGCTGCCTTGTTAGATCGGAGGGCAGCAGCGCGGAAAAGTACAGCGGAAGAGTACACTGAAGAAGTCAGCGGCTTCAGCACAAGGACAGAGATTTTTTACTGGATAAATAGAATTAAGTCTAGTGTAGCTATTTTACAGAGCAATTACAGAAAGGAACATAAAATAAAAATCAGGGATTTGAAGTTTAATGTACCCAATAAAAGATGTTGAACACTAGATGGAAATGTTTTGTGGTTATCTGAACATGTGAGGGTTTTTTTTTTTTTTTTTTGTGAGACACAGACATGAAAATGACTTTTTGATATGTATATGAATACAGAGTTGAGAAGCTCAAATCAGAGCCAAAAGGCAAATCCTTGACAGCCATCTTTGTCACAAACTGAGCCTGTCACTGCCATTGATTTGATCAAATGAAATGACTCTGTAACCGAATTGCCATGCTAACTGTGAACAATGAAGCCATGATTTATACTAAGTTTGAAAACTGGCTTTTTCGTTATGTTTTAGCAAAACTTTCCCAAGACTACAGGATACCATCACAAACCCAACAAGGTGCTGGACGCAAAAACACAGAAGCAATAAAACAAAATCAAATTATACGCACCAAATGTACTATCTAAGCTTTTAGTCACAATGACCCTCCTCAGAGCTACCTCTGAGGATGTCTTCATTCTTTTTTATCATTTCTGTTTATGTTTTAAAAAGTTATTCAGTCACATCATGGTGCAACTCTATTCTACCTGCAACCATCTCTTAGAAATCACGTTTATATTATAGTACTATTTTGTAACAGCAAATATTTTTTTAAAATATAGTGCTGTACATACAGTACATGCAACATAATGCTGCCTGAAATGTGTTTTTATCAAGATGGGGAAGAAAAAGTGTTTTTAATGAATATATCTGCAAGTTGCAAAATGTCTGTACTAACCGGCAATATATTTCATTTGTGAAACCGTATCTAAGCTTGCTCGTAGCAACTAAAGCATGATTAATGTTCTTTAGAGTTATGTTAAGGCACTCAAAGCACTTGGTTTAGATTAGGGAAATTTAGGAATCTTGGTTTGATATTAATAAAAGTCAGAAGTGACTGGAGACAGGAGCTATTTGGTTTATTATGAACTTCTTTTTTGAAAGCCACAATCTTTTCCGAACCTTAACCAAAGTGCTTCTGTTGCCTAAACCGATCCACAAATCAGGATGTGAATCCCAGTCTCAGGTGTCTAAGTCCTGCCAACAGCATTCCCTTCACTTAAAAAAACAAAAATAACAAAGGCCACCGAACACAGTCAGGACAATAATTATCCCCCGAAAACCTATTTGGCAAAACAAGTACAGAAAATAGAATATAAATGTAATTTTCTATGAGACGCGTTGCTTTTAGCTGGATGAAATCACATTCAAGACAACAGGCTGTCATGATTAGGAATCTGTTCAAAATGACATCCCTGGTTATGTTAAGTTTAAACAAAAGCAGTAACATTCCTCCTAATATGAAGCCAAATGTCTGTCTTTTCCCCGTAAGAATCAGAATCAGAAAAGGTTTTTTCATTGCCACAATAAGTACACTTATGTGGAATTTGCCAGGGTGAAAAGTGCATACATAAACAAACAAACAAACATATTAAACATGAATATAAAATAAACAATAAATACAGAAAAAACAAATATATACATACAAATTCACTGTTGCTGAAGAAAAGAAAAACGCTGAATCAAACATCCACTACAAGAGAGCAAACTCAATCAGTCACACGTCTTGATGTTTAATTACGAGTACAGGTTACAGGTTACAGACAGTCTCTATATCTACTGCTTCTGGAAAAGTTGCAGGAATCCGCTGCTAATTCAATTGAATTGTTTTATTGTTTTCATTAGAATCTAAATACGTGTTTGTATATATATATTTTATATTTTTTATTTATTTATTTTTTTTTTAAGTAGAAAGTTAATGTATTGATTTAATGTTTAATGTGTGTGTGAGTTACCCTTTGAGACTGTGTTAATAAAATACATCAAAAACAAACAAAAAACGTAAAAAAATCTGGAATCTGGGTGAAATAATAAAATTAAATAAAAAAAGATAAAGCCACTATAAAACTCATATAACATATGGGCATTTTTGGCAACTGGCATGTCTGCACATCCAGCACAGTTTTGGATAAGACATCCCACAACATGTCACTCAAAATATAAACACCCTGGAGACCAAAAACTGCTCATGCCAGTCCAAAGCGGTGTCAGACTTACTCAGGCTTGTTAGACATTGAAAACCTAAAGGCTACAGATACTCAGGCTGTTACATGATACACTCCATCATAACAACTGTGGACACAGACAGTTAGCACACACAGTCCGGCGGTTTGCTACTGTCTGCCGTTACAGGCAGCGCTGCAGAAAAAACAAATACAATTCTGCAGCCTGGTCATCTGCAGAAAAAAAAATCTCTCCACAAATCCTCTGAGACGCTGGATGGAGAGAGAGGAAGGAGGAGGGCGCATGTGTGTGTGTGTGTGTGTGTGTGTGTGTGTGTGTGTGTGTGTGTGTGTGTGTGTGTGTGTGTGCGCGAGGGGGGACTTTGGGTGGACTGGAGGATCTAAATGGAGAAGGCATGCTGCGGTGGCCTGTTAATGGTGAGGGGGGGCCCAAAGGACCAGAGAGGGGAAAGTGTGTGTGCGTATGTTTGTAGCATTATAGAAGCTGGATGATTTGTTTGAGAACAGAGTGTTAACTGTGTGTGTGTGTGTGTGTGTGTGTGTGCGCAGAAGAAAGTGAGGGAGAATGTGTGGCTATGTGAATGTCTTTATGTGCAGTTTTGTATGTATATACACATGTGTTGGTAGAAGTCCGCCATCCCGTTGAAAACCTCTTCCTCTTCGGCTAATAAACTTATGTTCAAGTTTCCCTCATTGTTGTGCTGAGCTCCACCTCGAGGAGCAGGGAAATCAAGAGCACCTTATTTTATTAATTAAAATACCGCTATTTGGCGTCAGCGTATCGGGCTATCGGGACAACGATATATTGCCGTATTGATATTTAAGGTTGAGGGACTAGACTCAATTATGTCAGTGAGGGTCCTCATAAGTTTAGAGGTACAAACATATGTGTTCACATGTGATGTTCAAGGCAGTTTTTCTCTGCTGGAATTGCCCCAGTCCCAAGAGAGAGAGAGAGAGAGAGAGAGAGAGAGAGCAGGCAGGCAGGCAGGCAGGCTGTCTGTTTGTCTGTCTCTCTCTCTCTCTCTCTCTCACACACACACACACACACTCTAAAATGCAAAAATGCAGACTTAATACCCTTTGACACTAACAACTAACTAAAATTTTAATCACCACATTTCATTAATTTATTCTTTTTCCACTATCACCCTGCTCTCTGTCCAATGAGCTACTGTACACCACGCTCAATAGTTACTTTAGAGAATGAAAAAAGATTTGAAATGTTCTTTTTTTTAACTGAAAAGTAATCACCATTGTTTATCTTCTACTTTATGGTGTGAAAAATAAATTGCAGTGCTGAACATGCAGAACATTTTATCAAGGCCACACGTTGGGACAAAAAGGAGCTGTTTGAGCCTCGGCATGAAGCATTTATTTGAGATTCAATTCTGAACCACGCAGAGTGACCTCCTGCTGTCCTGCCTGGAACACACAAATTAAGGTGCACTCAAGCAACAATTGAACAAATTCACGGCAGTCCACCAGGAATTCTACTGAACACAAAGAACACCGGTGTTGTTTTACCTTGAAGGTCTGTGACGGTATAGTTTACAACACACTGCGTACTGCCTGACTTGCTTTTGTGTTAGTTTTGTCAACATGCAGATGCTGCTTTTATTTTTTATTGTAGCTTCTTGTCAGTAGAGTGTTTTTAATCATGCTGAATTTTAATTTAGTTTCTTTTGCCAAAATGAGCTATAATTTTTTTTTAAAAAGCCAGGATAATGTCAGGTTTTTATTGAGTGGATGCTGGCTAAATACTGACTGGAAAATAGGGTGAAACACTTACCATAGTTCTATGGGATTTACATTTACTGTATGATGGAAAGAATGTAATTTGATTAAATTAGTTAAAGGAACACGGCGACTTATTGGGACTTTAGCTTATTCACCGTAACCCCCAGAGTTATATAAGTCCATACATACCCTTCTCATCTCCGTGCGTGGTGTAACGCTGTCTGACAGCTCCACCGGTAGCTTAGCCTAGCACAGATCATGCAGGTGAATGGTTCCAGTAACCCTATTGCTCCGAATTGTGACAAAAGTGACAAAATAACGCCACCATGTTCCTATTTACATGTTGTGATTTGTAGAGTCACAGCGCATACAAAAAACAACGTAACATGAGACACAGCCATCTTCTAACCGTAAACAAACCGGGAACTATATTCTCAGACAGGCTTGCTGCAAAGCAAATCACTCCGCCTAAGTACTATATTCTTCCGCCTGAGAATATAGTACCCGGTTTGTTTACGGTTAGAAGATGGCTGTGTCTCATGTGACCTTGTTATTTTTACACCCTGTTGCTATACAAATCACAACATATAAATAGGAACATGTTGGTGTTATTTTGTCACTTATTCGGAGCAATAAGATTACTGGAACCATTCACCTGCTTGTTATGTGCTGGCCTGATGCCGCTGGAGCCGTCAGACAGCCTTACAACACGCACGGAGATGAGAAGAGTATGTATCGACTTGTCTAACTCTGGGGGTTACGGTGAATAAGCTAAATTCCCAATAAGTCGGCGTGTTCCTTTAAGTAAGCAATAATGCACTCCAAGACATCTTGGTATAAGGAAATGATTGAGGGTGCAGAGATCAGTGCTGAAGTACTTGAGTCCGGACTCAAGTTGTTTTTCTATCATCTCGGATCATCTTCGACTCGTTGGTATTTGCACTTGGACTTGTCTTGGACTTGGCCATTGGACTCGTCAAATATTCTAGTTGGTCTCGACCGAGTCCAGCCCATATGCTTTTTTTTCTAAAGTAACTTCCTCCTTCAAAACAAAACCATTGATGAAGATTCAAGAATGGGAACACGTACATTGTTTAAGTGACACCTGTGTTGCTTGTTATTTGTTACACTTTTCATTGGCAGTCCAGAATGTTCTTGTTCTTGTTCTTGTACTCAACATTTAAAATGCGAAGTTGCAGTTCAGCTCTATGTGAATTTGCTCTTCTTAAAGTAAATAATATGGCCTAATTTGATTCTGCAGTGTTGTTATTCTGCACTTGCTTTTTTTGATCATTACAAGTAATAATGCAAAATGATCATCTTAAAATAGAAGATATACTGTCTCTCACACGTCACATGAATTATGAACAGGTACGGTTTTTTTCCTGTCTCGGTCTTGACTGTCTCTCATTTGGACTCGGTCTTGACTTGGACTCGAACCTCTTTGGACTCTGTCTTGACTCGGTCTCAAATAGTCCTGGTCTTGGACTTGTCATGGACTCGACAAAGGTGGACTTGACTACAGCCCTGGCAGAGATAATACCTAAACATAAAAAACTAGAAGGGCACTCGGAGAGTGCAGGCCTCTACCAAGGTCATGCCCTATCTCGCAATGTTAACGAAAGTGTAAAATAATGTGTATCTGCCCTGTGATTCAGATCTGCTCTAAAATGCAATGGGTTCTTCCTTGGCCCATGCCCATGGCCCATAGTTTTCCGTAATCCTGCTGACAACCAGACAAACAAACAAACAAAACAAACCGACAACCTCCTTGGCGGAGTCAGAGATTGGAGTTTTCTTCACTGAGTCCATTATTATTTATATCACAACACCACACAGTGTGTTATCATGATTATACCATACAATACAAGCAGGCTGTTCTCATTAAACCATTCGTCCATATAGCTACGAAAACTAATGCACTGTAATTTGTATGTATTCCATATATTTATTACTGTATGCACCACATTGACTGCTGCTGTATATGAAATCTACATAGGTAGGAGGTCAGGGTGATAGATCCCAAAACACAGGGATTGCAAGCAGTGGAGCAGAGATCGTGTCCCGGAATAAGTTATGGGGAAAACGCAAAAACACCAGGAAATGAGTGTTCATATCCCAGGAGTACTACTTAAGGGGACAGGTTTTTTAACCCAAACCACAAACTTTTTTGTAATCTTGATAAGTTGTTTTGGTGACTAAACTTAACTGTCACGTCGCCGCATGACAGTCAACTGTTTGGGTAAACTACTTTTTGGGTAAGCTGAACTCAACTGTCACGGCTGCTGTCATGATCATCACCTCACGGTGACCGCTCGGCTCACGGTCACCTTTTCTCTACTAAATGTAACTATCATGTGACCCGTTGGCTAAACCTAACTGACACCAGTCGCCGTCACATGATCGGTCAGCGGTCGCCATCATTTTGTAAGATATCATCATGATATCACACCATAACAAACCTATATTATTTTTTAATTATTCAGGAGTCAGGAGACACCCATGTTTCAATGCTGAGGAACAATGAGGAAATCAAAAAATGAAATGGGACTTTGGGGGAAAACACCTCTAAAAACAACAGCTTCTCTCACTTTGCGCCTCCATTGCCACTGACTTACCAACTGATGGAATGTTGGAATCATATCTTTGAACCGCACATTCAAGAGTTATTTTCTATTTGTTGCTTGTTTGGGGAACTTGGGTGCAAAGTAGAAAAAACAGTTGTAACAAACAAAAGTTAGTGATACTCACCAAAAAGCTTTGTGTGTATCCTTGAGCTCTAAAAAACATGTTGAATGAATTCCTTTTCTCTTTAAACAATTTGCAAAACTGTTTTCTTACGTGTTTTAAATCTAGCATTGTTGGCATCCATGTTTGCTAGCTTGCAGGCTTCTTCTGTCCTGTCTCTGCTGACGCATTTCTGTGTCTTGGTGCATTAGTGCCACCTGTAGGTCAGTGAAAAACATAAAAAAAAGAACGTCTCTAGGATTGTCATAATTGTTCCTCTGTACTGTAGACTCCAGAATTTCTGTCACCACTGTTTTCAGCCAATGACAATATTTCAAAACAATTTTAATTTCCTTTTCCATACAAGTCAGTTAACATACTTCAAATATCACACAGACAGTGGCATTCAAACTTATTTTCAGTGAATGTTTAATTAATTCCTGCTACACAACAACAACAAAAAAAGGCTTTAGAAAATTGAAGTTATTTTGCCAGTAGTGATTTCTTTTTATTGCATAGTCTATTCACTATTTATTTTTCTGTGGTATCAAGGCACCTTTAGTAGAATAAAATCATGATTTCTCCAGAACAGTGTTTAAGACTTTATGATGCACTAATGCACGGCAGCTACAGGATAAAGCCATATGTCCACTGTACACAAACTCCTGAACATTTTTGGCATTAGGCTTTCACCCTCCAATGACTTTAGCCAGAAGTTGTGAACGCAAAGTGCTGATATTAATTTATAGTCAATGTTGTGGTTGGTTTTCAGCAATTAAAATCCCCACTGGGTCCTCTAATGGGAGCCAGCTGGGGACCTGACTAGAGATATCATTAAACAGGAATATTACTCTCTTAATTGGCTGTCCAACAGGTGATGGCACTTAGGACATAATTAGTGTGTGTGTGTGTGTGTGTGTGTGTGTGTGTGTGTGTGTGTCAGATTCCAAAGCTAAACATGAAGCAAATTTTACTGTAGAGGCAACATGATAAATGTAAGTAATCGTCCTCTCTTTTCAACAGAACAGCTGGCCAGATGTGGAATTTTAAGTGGTGGCTTTATTTTTGCACCCTGTTAATATAGTCCAAAAGTAACTATTGTGCACAAACTACAACTGGCCTGCAAGCTAGACCTAACTATCTTGCAAACAAGTTAGCAAGCCATATATATATATAGCATTCATTGGGAGTGTGCAGGTCCTGATGGATGGATGGATAGATTATCACAATGCTGCAGTAGGGGCTACCAACTTGGAATAATGCATAAAAGTGTCCCTGTTCTTTCCATTTTGCCAACATTGTGTGAATACAGCATTAAACCACTTGATTACGTATCAGACATTTGAGTTTTTGACTTCTCATGCCAAAAATAGCTTTAGCCAACTTCCACTAATTCCATTTGAAGGCGACCATAAAGCACCTTTTATGGCATTTATAGTCAAATATACCAAACTAACATACAAATTTAAGAAAAACAAAGTGCTTCCTAACACATCTTAGGGGCCTCGGGGGTCTTTTAAAATAACCTTCCCCTCCTTGTTGATGATGGAGTCCTTGGGTGGAAACAAGGGTCCACACTTCTTTGTGTGCATCTTAAAAATGTACATCACTTTTCATCCCTTTTTGTCAAAGGAATTTGACTTTTAAGTTTGGCCAATTTATTGCATACTAATTTGTGAGTTTTGCAAAAGTAAAGTCTAATATATCAACTTCTGAAAGCAGTTTCAAAGAAGAAGTGTGTCTAATTTCCAGCACTCTGAAATAAAATGAGTCAGACACAGAAAAACTTTTCTGCGGCAAAAGGAAAAGATGTGACCCATACAATATTAAAGTCTCAGGAGAGTCACTGAAAGTGACTGTCTCGTTCCAATAGATTACAAGTCCTCAGCTCCTTCTCTTACACAACGTGTCTGTTATTAATGGTTTGAGACAGTGAATATGACATGAAAATGACCATGTAGCGCAGCTTGCCCTTTTTTATTATCAAGTTTTATTTGTGATGTACACAACTTGTTGGTAGGATGATTTGATTAAACTATACTCGGCATCATGGTCATGGTGGAACCAAAACAATATCAAAGGAACCTGTGTTTTTAGGCCGTCTGTTTAGTTCTCCTCTGCATCGATACATATTTCATTGGGTCTCAACAAAGTGAGGCAGGAGCATATTCTATCACAAAGGCCTCTGAACACGGTCCCACGTGTATGCTGGACAACACATACAAAGCAGCTCAATTGTCTCAACTCTGGGTTGGGAGCATAACAAGTCCAGGCTCAGCATAAGTGCCCTTAGGTTAAATAGAAGCTACAGAGAGAAAGCAAGAAGACCCTCAATTGTCTCTCCAAGGAGAGGAAGGCTCATGGAGGGGGTGAAGAAAAAAAACCTGAGAGTGATTTTATCAAAGAGATGACCAACACAAAGGACATGTTTTGCAGATAGGTTCTCGCATATTTCTTTATAATCACTTGCTGCATCATGTCCCAATCACAATGTGATTGAGACATCATTCAGCAAGTGATTTTTAATGTGTAAAAAAAAATAACTGCGGCAGTTCAGCTTATGAACCGTTTTCAAAATCATGGCGGATGAATTAATGATTTCTCAATGTGTGAAAAGTTTTTCCAATGCACACAGCTACATTCTGTACTTGTATTCATCTCAACAAGAACCAATGTTTTTTGGAAAGTTCGAGGCTTAAATAGCAAATGTCCCTCCTGGTTTTTTGAGAGGACCTGGCAGTTCACAGGACCAAGGAGGACCAACAGGTAGACCGCTGGGTCCACCTCCTCTTAGTCTCTTTCTTTCCCTGTGAACCTCATTCAAATGCTTTTCTCATCCCTGTGCATGCATTTGTGCAGAAGACAGAAAGTGAGAGCGCAGTTCCTCTGAGATAGCTGCAGGTCGGGGGGGGGGGCCTCAGAGGAACTTTAGCAGCGTGAACCCCGACTGCACTCATACTGCAATAAGGTGGCAGTGTGGACTATTTGTTGCTGTACCAGGGGTGTAGCAGTGTTCTGTGTGACCACAATAATTATGATCAGAAGTTGAACTGCAGTCTTTTTTGCGCTCAATGGTGTTTTTTGCCTCCAACGGCTCCTTCCAGTCAGCACTGCGACCGCTGCCTCCAAGGCACCTAACCCTAATCTTAACCCTAACCATAACCATAACCATAACCATAACCATAACCATTGCCTAATTGACTTCAAGGCAGCGCTGTGACCATTGACTTCAAGGCACCTAACCCTAACTCTAACCATAACCATAACCAGTGCCTAATCCTAGAGCTGTTGGGGGCAAAAAACACAGATAAACCTTTTTTGCAGTGGAGTTAAGCTATTTCTATTCAAAGATGATTACATTTCTGTTATAGAAAATGGATCAGACTGTAAGTGTTATCTTCTCAGTAGTACATAGGTGTGCATGTTACCTTAAATCTCAGATACAGAGAAACATTTATTTTCTGGTTTCTGGCCAGCTGTAAAATATAGTTCTTTTTCTTGGTCTCTACCAACTCTTGAGGGAAATATCTTTTTGCTGAAAACGGCGCTATGACAGAGGTGAGAATAATCGACTAAACAGTTAAAACAATGAGCTGAATCTCATTATAAACCTGCGTACAGTCGAGAGAAGCTGGAGCGAAACAAGCTACAATGTAAGTTAATAGGGCAACTATGCAGGCTCAGATTAATATTCAAAGTGTCTGACAACATTATGGAAAGGATTTCTAAGGAGGTCGACCTTTCTGTTAAAGAGTAAGATCCTTATTTTAAAATAAAAACATCCGCGAAATTGCATTCACTAAACCCACCAGACTCCATGTAAATAAACAGCAATTTTAGCATCGTAAAATACACTTCATTCAACGTCAACAGAAACATAATAAAACTATGAAAAGGCGTTATGGGTTGTCTTTCCACATTTCCAACCATCACAACTCTAGCTTTGGTTGAAATAAACACATATTTTACCGATTTACATGTGAAAATATGATGGCTCTATACAGTGCCTGACAAAAGTCTTGTCGCTTATCTAAGTTGTAGGAACAACAAATAATAACTTGACTTGTAGTTGATCAATTGGAATCAGAAATGGTTTATATGAAAGGCAAAGGCTTCTGGATTATGCTTATTATACCAAAATAAAGTTTTGTATCATTCATTGAGTTTTATCATTGAATTAGGACAGAAAGGTCAGATTTGGCTTGGACAAAAGTCTTGTCGTGTCTTTATATGATTCAACCAATCACAGATTAGAGTTTCACCTGTGACAAATACTGTAATTAACACATTCCTGGGTGTGTATAAAAAGAACTCCAGCACACCAGACCTTCATGTGAAGTGCAACCTGACCTCTCACAACATGCCAAAGATTCAACCACAGACCAAAGTGCTGATCATCAAGAGCCTGAAGACCAAGTCTGCTGCTGAGGTGGCAGACATCTTCAATGTATCCGAAGGTCAAGTGGAAAGGATAAGAAAAAGATTTGAAGAAACTGGTGAAGTTCATGACAAGTCCAGGTCAGGCAGACCCCGTAAGACAACTGTTCGAGAGGACCATTTGTTGCTTCGACAGTCCAGGGCCAGCCCTTTTTCTGCCAGAAACCCCTGTATCTATAACAACAGTTTGTCGAATTCTCTCACGCAGTGGCCTCCATGGCCGAATTAGTGCTCACAAACCAGCATTAAACAGAAGACAACTAAAAAAGTGTGTTGCATTTGCAAAGGCCCACAGCTTGGTGAAAAGATGGACAGTGGAAAAGTGGCAGAAGGTTGATTTTTCTGATGAATCATCCATTGAACTGCATCCCAATTGCTGCAAATACTACAGAAGACCTGTTGGAACCCGCATGGACCCAAGATTCACTCAGAAAACAGTCAAGTTTGGTGGAGGAAAAATCATGGTTTGGGGTTACATGCAGTATGGGGGTGTGCGAGAGATCTGCAGAGTGGATGGCAACATCAACAGCCTGAAGTATCAACAAATTATTGCTGCCCATTACATTCCAAACCACAAGAGAGGGCAAATTCTTCAGCAGGATGGCGCTCCTGGTTATACTTCAGCCTCCACATCAAAGTTCCTGAATGCGAAGAAGGTCAAGGTGCTCCAGGATTGGCCAGCCCAGTCACCAGACATGAACATTATTGAGCATGTCTGGGGTAAGATAAAGGAGGAGGCTTGGAAGATGAAACCAACGAATCTTGATGAACTCTGGGAGTCCTGCAAGACTGCTTTCTTTGCTATTCCAGATGACTTCATCAATACGTTATTTGAGTCATTGCCGAGACGTATGGATGTAGTCCTTCAAGCTCATTTTCTTTTTCCCAAGGCACCATGACTTTACGTATGCTCTGATGTTATTGTAGCATGTTTGTGTATTCACAATAAAGTATAATTTCTACCGTACATTACTGTATTTTTGTATGCGACAAGACTTTTGTCCAAGCCAAATCTGACCTTTCTGTTCTAATTCAATGATAAAACTCAATGAATGATACAAACCTTTATTTTGGTATAATAAGCATAATCCAGAAGCCTTTGCCTTTCATATAAACCATTTCTGATTCCAATTGATCAACTACAAGTCAAGTTATTATTTGTTGTTCCTACAACTTAGATAAGCGACAAGACTTTTGTCAGGCACTGTACACACTAACACGTTTTTTTAAATGGAGTCTCGTGGGTTTAGCGCTAGCGACCTCAGTGCTGTTTCTGGTTAAACAGAAAGGTCTCAAAGAGGTTGTAAAAAGGCTTTTCTCTGTAGGGATCCTTTCCATAATTTTGTCAGACACTTAGAATATCTGAGGCTCTTAGTGGCAAAAACAGCACTTTTAGTGGACCAAACTGACGCTGAACATTTGCCCCATAGGGTTACAATGCAGCCGGTCTGTGGCTGTTGGTTACAGTGTTCACGCTTAATACTGAACCAATTTCAAAGATTGTTGTTCCTGTCAGTCACTTACACACAAAAATGGTTGTTACCCTTTAAATTATACTTTTCCTTAGATTTGTTTTGTCAGCTGATACATTATTTGTTATCTCTGTCTTTTGGTGGGCTCACCGTGTTCTGAGTAAGTTGTACTGGCTTTGCTTTATGTACAACTGAAGCATACAGCTTTGTGACAGAGCGTTAGTGATATGACAGTAATTCACCAGAATGACACACACTGAACATTAGACAGATGATTGCCTTTATTCCATGCATGGCATACAATAAGGGTAATTCTCTTTAAATAAAAAGTATTTCTGTATTCAAATTCAAGACCATTTTTATACATTAACTTTCCAGTGGCAAATATAATATTTGATATTAATGGCAAATAAGTTCAAGACAATAACTCAACATGCCATACAATGAGCTTTAACAAACAATATATTGTACACCAGGAAAAATAGATCATGTTGCCACGTCTCAGTCAAGTCTTTAAATACTAATAGTGCCCTGTCAATTAAGGTACTCAAAGAACAAACTGAAAATATGTAATAGTTAATCTAACTGTAATAATTTAGTTGTAAATGGTCAAAATAAAGTGGCTGATAATAAAAAAAAAAAAAAAAGGCACAAAAAAATTTACGAACAATTAAACAATTTCACCAGACAAACATCTCGGTACTACAAATGCTAAATGCTTTAGATGATCATTTGTGTCGGAGACATTTTAGATAAAATATGCGCTCAATGGATATTTCTCTGTTCTCAGATTGCCAACACGATTTGGATACAATATCTTCAGACATTGCACAAATAAATTGCACAGTGGCGACATAAAGTAAAAAGTGTTTTAATCCAGAACCGGTTCTTTCATTTTCAAAATGGAGCACCCTATCGTAGAAAATAAGTACTGATAAAATTACTGATATGAAATCCCCAGCGGAATAAAATAAACAAATTACTTTTTTTTTAGAACATTGTACACATTCATTGCATTTAATGTGGTCACTGAGTTGCACTAGGCAACCCATTTATGTACATTTACATACAGATGTCTTCTGCATCCATTCAAACTGACACCATACAGCTGCAGTCTCACTCCATTTGCCCAAATTCTCGATGTCCAGTATGACAAATCTTCTCAAGACACACAAAGTGACAAACCAAAGCTCCAGTCAGGAAATAGATGCAATGTTCTGGAGTGAAGCTGCTCATTAGTCCTCTCTGTGTCACGCAGTGGTACATGTACATGATATTGTACATGAGTTCAGCTCTCCAGTAGCTGTGTTCGCTGTGCAGGCTGTCATACAAAGCTCTCCTCCATGTTGGAACACAGCAGGAAAGAGTCGACTAGCCGCGGTTTGATCAGCTGCTGGTGGTCGGCTGCCTCTATGCTGTCTGGACACCCTGCTGCCAGCCTCCTCAAGGCAGCCTGGAGACATACACACACACACACACACAGACACACACACACACACACACACACACACACACACACACACACACACACACACACACACACACACACACACACACACACACACACACACACACACACACACACACATCAGTATGCATATGCACACACAAAAAAAAAAACAGACATATGCATCCTCACATATTAAAGTCATGCTGTACTGCTGTATGCAAACACATACATGACATAAGTCATGTACATATATATGCGGTTTACATATTGTGGTAAAATATTTTTTTTAAAAAACTATGTGTCTGCAGGTTTACAGTGAATAACAAACTGTAGTGATACTGTATTAAATGCAGTCCGACCAGATCTGTTTCAATAACACACCATGATTTCAATAGCACATGTATAGTAATATGTGTGACGTCTGAAACCTATTCAGCCCGGCGGGCCTCCAACATTTACATTAAAGATTACAAAATGATCTGTGAACGCTCAGCATCCTTTGAAGGTAAAACTCCAACACCTACAAATGCTGTAATTGACCCTTGGCTAAAAGGATAAAATAGAATCACATTAATTTGAATAGACACTGACAAGTGTGGGCACAGTGAAGTGGAGGGCTTTTCTCAGCGCAGCGAGGCAGCCCAATTAGGCTCCTGACCATAATGGGCTTCAAATCCCCTCATCGGCCCTAAGATCTGTCTTTAGTAATTATGACCAGAATGAGAGAGTGATAAAGCGCGAGCAGGGATAATATTCATGATATGTACATATTTAAACATACAAGGTTTGAGATGATGTGAATTGGTCAGCTATCTCAACATGGCTTAAAGATACTGAGGTTGTGATGTATTTAAAATTTTCAGATATTGCCCTGTGGATGTTATTAAATTGGACAGTCATTTGGTGCACTGATGTCACACATGCAGGCCTGTGGTATAATGCCCGTAGTTTAAACAAATTATGTACTGTATAGCAAGTATAGCAGATCGAAATGTATAGTATTTTACAGGCAAGGCTGAAATAGGCAGTTTGAATTATATATATGTTTTCGGGGCATGGAGTCATTTACTATCTACGGGTCTGCACGCACGCACACACACACACACACACACACGCACACGCACACGCACACGCACACGCACACACACACACACACACACACACACACACACACACACACACACACACACAAATATACCTACCAGGCATGCGACCAGCACTGAGTCACTGTTATTTCTCTCAGTAGGGGAGCGACACAGTTCAATAAGACGAGGAACAGCTAAAGACAGCAGAAGAAAAAAAATCACTTACAAGCTTGTCCCATTCTTAGACATTGATATCAACTATTAACAGAGGGTGCGGAGAGAGTGTGTGTGTACAGGAGACATTCATAAAAAAGGACTTTTTGTAATGCTGAGAACATTCCCAAAATAACAGGGATGTTTCCGTTACATTTAAGTTTCTGCTTGTTCTTAAAGGTCCCACATAATGCTTATTTTCAGGTTCATACTTGTATTTCTATTAGAACATGTTAATATACTTTAATGTTAAAAATTTTTCTCATACTCTCTGTCTGAATATACCTGTATTCACTGTCTGTCTGAAACACTCTTTTAGCGCCTGGCTCTTCAACCGCCCCTCCCAAAAATAATTTTTCAATTAACTTCAATTTTATTTATAATATCAAATCATAACAGGAGTTATCTCAGGACACTTTACAAATAGAGTAGGTCTAGACCACACTCTATAATTTACAAAGACCCAACAATTCCAGTGATTCCCCCCAGGAGCATGCATAAATGTGTAAATGTGACAGTGGCAAGGAAAAACTTGACCCTGATTGGTCAGTGTTTTTTGGGTCTTCCATATCTGCACTCTCAGAGCCTTGCACCATCATTGCAGCCGGGAAATTACTGTAACGGCACTGTCGCTACGCTTTTACCTATATATAGTATAGTTGTGACATCACAACCGTACGGAAGTCCTGACGGCTCGTTTAAAGGCACAGTTTCTGAATACGGGCTGTGGGCATTTGTCTGTGAATTGAGTGTTTTGATACTTTCACAGTTTTTATATAGCACCTCAGCCTGCATTATAATCAAAGAACACATGGAAATCTCACTTTTTACAATATGGGACCTTTAATGTTCTATACACAGCTCAGTAAACCACAAAATTGTATCGTCTCTAGTTTTAAAAAAAATGCCTTCTCTGGCTTCTGTAATGGAATATAACATACTGTATGTAACCATGTTTCCAATAATAATATTATGGGGTTTCATGAAGCATTCATAGAGAGCTGCCTCCCTTGAGACAAAGAGGTCTACTGGGGAATGGACATACATGCAGTACATTCAAAGTGGATTTTTTTCTGACTAATGTTAGGACAAGGACCTCTGGCCTGTGAAATTATCTTGCGTTTTTTTCCTCCTTAAAGTAATTAAATATTCAAATTTAAAGAGGATGCATAATTAGGGAATCGTGTCTAGTTCATTGTTTTGTTTTTTAATTACAAATGGAGTACCTCTAGGTCCAGCGGTATTGTAATTTTACTCACTAGATCATATATATATATATATATATATATCCTTCTAAGTCATGTTATCCTAGCTCACAACTGGCTTACATCTTTATTGAGCCCAAATCATGATTGAATGTACTTAAGTCAATCGAAGTCAGCTGTACAAAGAAACGCATATGATAACATTATTCTTAGATATAGGTTGCTTAAATACATAGCGGTAAATTGTGACAAAAACAAAAGTTTTTCACTTGAGGAGCCCTCAAGTGAAAAACTTGAGGGCTGTGGTGGCTGTGGTGCCCTAAGCAGCCTTTCAATTTAATTTATAGCATGCTTTGGGTTGGCTACGCTGATTCTCATTAATAAATAATTATTCTGTGTCGCTGTGTACAGCGTTTCTTTTTACCACTTGTTTTTCAGCACTTTTTTCACATTGTTTCCCTCAACTTGTTTCATTTGTCAACGGTACTTTTTAATTTAAAAAATAAAGTTTTATAAGACAACTGAAATTCTGCACTACCTTTCAGCTGGATGGCTGTTTGGGCCACATCAGGTTCTCTGCTCAGACGGGCCAGAGTGACTGCAGCTTTCTGCTGAACACGCTCGCAGGCAGCGCCCTCTGATGGACTCCCGGAGGATGGCTTTTCTCCCAGCAGCAGCAGCAGTCGCTCTATTCCTACATGACATATCCAAAGAATCAAAAGTGTCAGGGAGGATGGAAAGGAACAGCGATACAACAAACAGCACAGTCATAAAAAGAAACATGGTACCGAAGCTACAGTCAAAGACACAATAAAAACAAATGAAGACAGGAAATAGACAAGCAATAAGAAACATAAGAACCAAACCCAACACTTCCATAAAGTTACACAAGACCCAGACACAACAAAGTGCTCAGGTGAATTAAAAATGAGCCAGACATTACGCACATCACCGTCAGACAGGATTTAGACCAAGAGTGCCGTTATAGAAAGTAAAATCCCAAAAGAGAAAGAGATGAGATAAAAACAGCAAAGTCAGTCAGTCTTCAGGTGGTTACGCAAAATTCTTTACAAAGGACAAAGACTATACCAAACTGACCTTAAAATACACCGTGCACATTGTTAAAGAAAAAACGTTGCAGCAGGCACCTCATTCTTTTCAGTTGTATCCAGCCCCTTTTTGCCCTGCACCTCACCGGTGGGGATGTGCACACTACCACTACTGCTCTAAAGAATAAATAGTTGCCTACTTATTCTATGATCAAATTTTATAAAGACTCACAAAAGCAAGCCATAACATTTATCTGGAAATGACTGAGGGACCTATATTCATCGAAACAAGAACTAAATGGGTGAAGAATTTTAAGGAAAAACTCATTTCACGTACGTGAAAAAGGTTCGGGAGACTTAGGACTTACAAAGAAGCATTTAATGAACACTCAATTGAGGAGACAATTAGGCAGGCAGTACGGTTTAACCACGATGTCTTATTGTGCAGTGCCGTCTCAACTCTCTGAAGTTCCTGTCCTCCACAAGGTGTATTTAAACTCATGCTGGAGACGTTACATTTAGCTGAACCTTTAAGGGAAACAAAGATGTGGCAGTCGCCTAAACACAGATGCTAAAGCCTAGTTGAGCCTATCTCTCTCTCTCTGGAAGTATGCTAAAGTGTGGCTGGCCCACCGACCTCCAAAAGGAGACAGTCCTGAGACAAAACATTCCCTTAAAATGCAGCTGCCTAGATTCCCTGAATGTGTAGAGAGACCATTATACATGAAGAGGTTTGGTTGTTAGAGACTCGCCAATATTCTCGTCCCCTGACCTGTGACCTATTAATGACCTGATGTTGTCTAAGTTTTCCCTTTAGTCTCACCATACCACAACATGGTGTTTCTGGAAATTCCACCACAAAGAATATTACTGATACATGGCATCAATCAGAGGCTCTGACACAATGTACCAGGCCTGTACTGAAAATGTGTATCTATCCATGTATTTTTACAATACATGGATAAAAGCATAGAGGCAATGGAATATGGAATGGACTCGCTTGTAACAGCAGAAAAAATAAATAGTGATTAAGGAATGAAAAACAACAACATTAAAATGCATTTCAGTTGGGCACCCGGATAGCTCAGTTGGTAGAGCGGGCGCCCATATATAGAGGTTTACTCCTCGACGCAGCGGGCCAGGGTTCAACTCTGACCTGCAGCCCTTTGCTGCATGTCAATCCCCCCTCTCTCTCCCCCCTTTCATGTCTTCAGCTGTCCTGTCAAAATAAAGGCCGAAAAATGCCCCAAAAAATTATCTTAAAAAAAAAAATGCATTTCAGTTGTCCAGCTGCAAATCTCAGTGGTTGTTTTATTTAAAAGCTTCCAGGCTACTTCACAAATATTATCTGATGCTGACATCTTGAGGATTAAAGAAGAATTACACTGCTTTATCTTGCCTGTACATCAACATATCGGTATTAGTGAGTAGTTCAATGCATGTTATAATCAATATTGTTTAAAATAGATTACCTTGGTCTTGCAGGACTTCAGAAGCACACTGCTCTAAGACCGACAGGTTTGCCAAGATTGTCACCACCTGAGATTAAAACAATAAAGAATAACAAAATGATCACAAAAACAGAGTAATCGAGAAGAGCGATTATTTTGCACATGGCGTTATGCGAGTAAACTCCTATTTTGTCTTGTGTTCTGAATGGGAAAAAAAAAATGGGGAAGTATTGAGGGCAATTTCAGAGTTCTAGATGTTTTCACTGTTGATTTGTTTAACTTTTGGTTACACTTTACTTGAAGGTATCTACATAAGAGTGACATGACACTGTCATGAACGTGTCATAAACATTATAAACAAGTCATAAACGTTTATGACATAACGCTTCTATCATTACGTGTCATTCGGTTTTTGTCATGACAAGTTAGGGTTAGGGTTAGGGTTCATGTGTCATGACAGTGTCATGTCACTCTTATGTACCTTCAAGTAAAGTGTTAACAACTTTTTCACTGTTTTTTTAAGTTCAATAATTGCAACATCTTTCCAAAAGTCAATGAGGTATCGTGTTAAATAATTGTGATTTCAATATTGACCAAAGTAATCATGATTATGATTTTTTTTTCTCCATATATCATATTATGGACTATATTATTATATACTACTATTTTTTTTTTTTTTTTACTTTGATCTACTTTGAGAGAAATAACAGCTAATGGCAGACGTGTACCTGGTCTTTGGAGTAGGGTGTGTCAACTCTCTGGCGGTCTCTGCAGGCCTGCAGCAGGATGTGGATGGCGTTAAGCTGCAGGAGAATCTCACAGGCCATGCTGTCGAAGAAGGTGATATTGGCCAAGGCTGCAGACGCCAGGAGGAATACTTCACCACATGAGGCGCTCTCGCACAACTCTGAGAGAACAAGTAACCAGTGTTTATGACATAACACAGCAACGTAATGCAAGGAAGGTAAACCATAAAGTTGCAAGGAAGGTAAACCATAAAGTGCTCTGATTGACTACCGCATTATTTGCTCCAGTTTGTTGTCCTTTGGCAACCGTATCACTTGTTATACTTGTTTAAAGGTTTTATGTTATGTTTGCACCTTTTGTAGATTGAGATGTAAAGGAATTGAATAAGGTAATAATGAGGCATATTTAATCAGGGAGGCTGTTCCGGTGTTTGGGAACACTGACAGCAAACAAGCTTATGTCTGTAATTTAGACAAGGGGAGTAACAAAGTACAATCCTAAAATCTGTATTTTTATTTTATGATGTATTACTATACTTTAGTTATTGCACTTTTTGTATTATACAACATCACATGCAAAAACACATGAAATATCTGCTCTGAACCGCTATTATTATAAACAAATGAATAAAAAATAAAACCCTAAGTAATCTTAAGGTTGGATAAAGTTTTTTTTTTTGCATTGTGTGTACAAATTCCTTTGTCCTAAAACAATTGCAAAGCCTTAGCTTTTTTTAGTTTAAATCCATGTTTATGTCTTCTTCTTCGCTCCCTTTGCTAGCGCACTGCAGCATATCTTGTCGTTTTACCACCACCACCTGTGTAGATCAGTGGGTTAGTGCAACACAAATAGTAGGACTGTGTACCCTCCATAAAACTCCTTAGCAGGTCTAAAACTCCTCAGGAAACCTTTAAAAAAAAAGTATTGTAATTAAAATTTTCTCTATAATTAAAACTCAGTTTTTTTGTGTTTTTTTTTAAATAACAAAACCTGTTTCTCCAAACAATCCTTGGTCAGGCCTTCCATACGTCAAAGGCCAGGGTTACGTTATCATTAGTCTATTTCGGCGATGTTTCACTTCCGGGATTGATCAGGTGCCGCTGGATGTCCCTCATTTATGCCGGATGTCCGTCACCTTCCTCTTTCTTTGTGTTAGCATTTTAAACTCCGGTCGATTTCTGAGGACTATGGTTAACTGCTCCTCAGATCTCTGCAGGGTAAATCCAGACAGCTAGCTAGACTATCTGTCCAATCTGAGTTTTCTGTTGCACGACTAAAACAACCTCTGAACATACACATGTTCCACCAAAACAAGTTCCTCCCCAAGGCTATTTTGCCGAGGCACCGCTGCTCCGTCCGGCGCTAGGCGCCGCCCATGACAATTGTGATTGAGAAATGCCAATAAACCAGAGCACATCCCAGAATGTTGTGTGGACTAGTCAGACCCTCCTGCGCAACGCTGTGGAGGAAGGACTGGCAATGCGAGACTACGTTATCAGTGTCAGGCCCACTCACTGATGAGCGCCGTGACGATGTCGTGCATGCTCTCCAGGAAGCTGGCGAGGTGCTGTGTGGACGTGTGGTGAGGTGAGGTGATCTGAGCCACGACCGCCGCTGCCTCGGCCCTGGCTGCTTCCACGCTGCTCTCATCAGTCAAGATGTCAGCCAGACACAGGATCCCATCCACCTACACGTCAGACAACATACAGTACACATTAGGTGCCGTTTTATCATTTATTCATCTGTTTTAGATAGATGAGAAGATTTTGTTACCGGAAACAACCTGGGATACTCTTACACTGTTAGTCAAAGATGGTCAGTGCATTCCAGTATTTTACCTCGTGCTAGTGTACTTTTTATCATTTAGTTATTTACAGTACAGTCAAGGAAGTCATTTTTCTACATTTAGGGGAGACATTTATTGGGACCTGCTCAGGTCCCTACTAGGGCTGCACAATATATTGTTTTTTTATTGCCATCGCGATGTATCAACTGGCGCAATAAACACATTGCGAAAGGCTCTGACATATCAAGAAAGACGCTCCAAAAATGTTTGTGTTAGTTGAAAGAAAATATCAGTAGAAAACTGTACATTAAAATGTCATTCTTTTTTAGTGGTGCCTTTTAAAGTTAATTCAATGTCCAAGTTTTCATTAAAATAATGTTGGAATTGATTTCCTTTCATTTGCTTTAAATTCAACAAGCAATGTCTTGTATTTTAGCAGAATACTGAAAGCAGCAGAAAGGCAGAACTGAGTACACTTTAATATCTGTTTATTTATCGTAAGTAGAATCATTATTGCGACAACTTTATCACCTATCGCATATTTTCCTAGCATCATGCAGCCCTAGTCCCCACATTTAAAATCTTCAGCAACAACAGCAGTATCATCTTTATGGGAAATACACTCCCTCTCATGGACCTCTCATATAGAATTTATTTGCGAAAGAATTCAACAGCGTATTCATTTTCTTCGTAGATTGAGATCCATCGTAGAGATTATCACATCAGTAATTCAGAGTATCATACTCTATTGTAGCACTGATTGGCTGAGTACCCTATCAGTTAAAAATAAAACAAAGCTATTTGATCAAATTAAAATTTGTTCAAAGATTATAGGACTACCTGTAGCACACTCACAATAATAGTATGCTCAGACTGGCCAAGGAACATTTCAAATGTCTCCTCACATGTTTTTGCACAGAGAATGTCGGCTTCTGCCTTCAAACAGACGCATTAGAGTTCATTCTTTCAATCGCAACAGACTTAAAAGCTCTTTCATACATCAATCTATCCTATTGTTAAACCAGCTACATTAAATCCAGTGCAATATTTATTCAGGGTTACAAGTCTCCAAGACCTTGTCTGTGTGTATGCTCATGTCATTTTCTGTTGTTATACATATATGCTTTGTTTCCTTACTGTGTGTTTATGTCATTTATGGTAATGTTTCATGTACGTATGTCCTTTGGTGTTATTCATCTTATGTATGTCTGTGTCCTCTTTCTTATATGAGCTACCCAGGGATGCAAAAATAATTCCAGCCCTGGCTGACAATAAAAGTTGTATCGTATCGCATCGCATCGCATTGCATTGTATATTATATGTTAGCCTTTGGCACTTAACATGACATCCTGACCTGAACATGGAATTGACAAAAGGGGCATGTTAGCTGTAACACTTTGATCTGGTTTAAACTGAGTCAAATGTGACATTGAAGTCAAACATTTTCCACCATCTGGCCTTCATCAGTGTGGCGCACACAACGCACCAACAGGGAGGGTCTTCCACCTCCCTGGCTGCTACTAACTGCATTACCTTGACAGAAAATGCTAATTAATGTTCACTACAATGCATTAATGAATGTAAACAAATCTGAAGTCGTTGTTCATCGATTTACATATTGTAGAAAATTGAAAAGAACCCACTGGCTGCATGGAAGGTTGGAAATCAATTTAATACAATCAATCAATAGTTTAATACATTTTAATTGAGTAAGAAGTGCAGTTTGCAGGCAATGTATCTCAAAAACTTCCTTCATGGAGTTGGGGGAACTCGTGTCCACCAATAGAATGTAAACACTAACAGTCTATGTGCCCACCCCACTCGAGCCAGTGCTGCCGACTTTTGTTTGGTTAAATACCAACATAGGTGTGTTCCTTTAGGTTCTGTGTAAAAAGTTCCCTTTGCACATTCAACTAATGAGTAACCAACACATTTTTACAAGGTCATATTATGGCCTATGCAAAATTTGGTATGTAAAAAAAAACGGTAGTGTACATGTGTCATCTTATTTAAAATGTGCAAGTAATTCTTTATATAATTCATAGTTGGTTCAGTGTGTTAGTTTGTTGGTCAGTGTATCTGCACACTTTTTGCTTTTTCCTTTTAAGACTTTTTAAGGATCCACGGATACCCTGGTTGGTACAGCATGATGTTACCTAGTTACCTGATCTCCTTCATCTACATTCTTTTTACATCCAGGACCAGACTGGAAACAGGTTTTGGACTTTATGGTGTTATCCCTGACATTTTTTGTCATTTTTGAAATGTCAAACAAAAATAAGGTAAAACATGCAAAATCACTTCAAGGTGATTTATTAAAATATCCAATAGTAGAGGTAAAGATCACTTTCAGTGGGATCTGTCTGATTGCTGAACTAAACTCTCACTGAACATTTCATCTCAACACTGCAGGGATGACAGAACATCTGCAGCATCACTGGCCCTCCAAACAGACTGTATGTAGACAGTTACGTGTTCATGGTGTCAGCTTGGCTAAAACTTGCAGCTCAGCCTGTAAAGCCATCACAATTAAAACACACTACTCTGATTAAATGGCCAAGAAAGTCGTGTATATCTGGCTGGCATCGACCCGGGGTGTGTGCCTCATCGGGTTTGAGGAGGAGCTCAGAGTTATAGAAGAGCAGGAAGGAGACGTTTACTCAGGGGCATGAGCCCTCCTATTTATCTCATCTTTGTGTGTGTGTGTGTGTGTGTGTGTGTGTGTGTGTGTGTGTGATTTGGTATTGGAGGCTTCAGTATATAACGGAGATGTAGAGCAGATGCTCATCCACTTGGGGGCAGTATTGCACAGTCCATACAAACTTTACTACAGCTTTCTACAGCAGTTCTTATCAAATCGCACACATGTGTAAGTGTGAAAATCAGCACAACCTCTGGAAGTCATCCATACTATCAAATAATTAAATACATTGTGATAAACATTGTGGTTTGTGATAAACATTGTGATAAACATTGTGGTTTCCATGGCGGCGGTTAACACCTAAATTGTGTTGATGTCTGGTGAATAACCCATTACCTGATACATCAGAACCATTTTGTTTTCTGTATTAGGCCTACAGTGTATTTCTGTATTCCTTTTCAATCACAGTCATGATTGCCTTTGTTTAGGGAAAGAGCAAATTAATGTTGTGGATGCTCAGCCACCACCAGCCAACAGTCCTAAAAACTAAAGTTTAGAGTCGAGCATCCAGAGTGAGACAAAGCGTCAGCTCTCAGCCCGCCACACCTGTCAGTCTTATCTGCTGACGAGCATCACTGCACTGAGCTTCACAGGACAATTCCCTATTTTTGTCTCCGTGGACGTCAGCAGCACTGTGCCATCGCGAACCCACTGACGTGGAACAATCCACTCTCCACATCCCCGTTTATCTAACGCCCCACTGTGTCCGCCGCGTCCCTACCCACCCCCACCCCTCCTCCCTAAAATAGGATATTCCCAAACTTCTCATTTACCGTACACCGGATGTATCTCATTCAGTTTGTTGCAACTTATCTGAGTGGAGACAAAGTTTACGAATGAACATTTTGCTTGATACCATGAGTATTTATTTCAGCCTGTGACCACTTTTCTTCTCAGTTGACTCAGTTGAGTTTTGAACCTCATGAATCCTCTCTTCCCCTCAAATATGGCACCCTGGAGGGATTGGATCCTAAGAGTGAGAGGCCCTGCTGAAATAATAAAGGGTAAGACACACCAGCGAGCACCATCGCAGAATGACGCACGTCAACGTGTCATGAAAGTGTATCATCAACATGCCGAGATGCTCCACAAAAGTGATTTTGTCACATCCATCTCACGAATCGCTACATCCAATTCAATTCAATTCAATTTTATTTATAGTATCAAATCATAACAAGAGTTATCTCGAGACACTTTACAGATAGAGTAGGTCTAGACCACACTCTATAATTTACAAAGCCCCAACAATTCCAATAGTTCCCCCAAGAGAAAGCATTAGCAGTGGCTATTGCGACAGTGGCGAGGAAAAACTCCCTTTTAGGAAGAAACCTCATCCAGGCTACCGTATCTTGACTACTTTCTCCTTCTGTATGCCACGCACGCCTACATCAAATGTTGCAACACAACATGGCCAGCGTGTGTTGCACGTTAATGAAATCATGTCCTATAATTTCATTTTAGCTTTCACAATGCAATCATGTCATTTATAAGTATGTCTATTTGGTTTAAAGTTTGTCTATTTTGTTATTATTTTCTAGTATGGTCTTGAATATTGTAGTTACAGTGTCATCTTTTCTAGATTTTTGTCTGGGTGGGGGGGGGGTATGTTTGTGTTTCAAATTGTATGTTTTGTGTGTTGTGTTAAAAATAAATAAATAAAATGTTAATCACAAAAAAAGAATGCAATCATGTCCTATAATTTCATTTCACATTTCAGAACTGCAGCCTAAAGTTAATAAGCCTGATGTAGCTTTTCCCATGAAAATATGATTGTGGTGCAAAGTTTGAACTTTCAGTCTGATACAATATTGCAGACCTCCATACTTCATGTGGAGGTTCTGTTTCTTTGTTCATCTGGAGCAGCTGTGTTCCTCATCAACACTCTTTCCATTCAAGATGTCTTGAGTTCAAAATGTTCCAGTTGGGGATAAAACTTAGTATTAGTTAGTATATACTAAATCGACCAATGAGCAGCGCAGATGCATGCCGCCCCCTTTTTCTCAATCACCCTTCAACAGCGACAGTTGTGTTTCTCAAGCCTGAGCGATCGCTGGTGAGCGGTTGGTAGCGTAGATATGCCTGACAGCCTCTCTCCCGGGACGAGGCTGCTAATCTGGGGCGGACTTTGGTTCCTGTCAAAGATTTTTCACACTCGGGTGATTCATGCTGTTCCAGCTGCTCTATATGTGAACACAGACACCGTTGTGGCATCATTATTAGCCGGAATCAGGTTATATTCGCTTGCTCGACACAGGTGCGTCTGTTGTTTTTTTTTGTTTGAATTCTCGATAGAGAACAAACAAGGACAAACAAAGAAGCTTGTATCATTAGCTTTCTCTCTCCCTGGCTCCTTGCACACACACAACACACACAGACACACAGACACACACAGTGAGAAGTCACCCAGGTCTAAATGTTTGACTTGTCAGCTCAGCAGTCAGAAGGTCCCATATAATGATCTCATCTCTGCGCACTACGGTGACACACTGTAAATCATGATTCATCTTTTTGTGTGTGTACTGTATAATCCTGTCATCAGAAAAAAAGCACAGTACACAGTATGATGCCTATTTTCTCACTGTCTCCAATCCTAAAATTATACAGCGAAAGTTTAATGGTGGTTCCCCTGCCCTGAGGTAACTGACTCTGGTGAACTCATTCATGAAAATATAATCAGCTGGAACTGCTGCACTCAAAACTTTTCCCTAAAAAAGTAACAACACAGGAATATAATAGGCTGTATGTGCCAACTGCTGCCTCCTAAACAATGTAAAGGTGCCACATGGAAAATGATGTATATATTATGTTTTTTTATATATATATATATATATATATATATATATATATATATATTATTATTATTATTATAATTATTCAATATGAGACATAAATAAAGGACTGGCAGTAGCAGAGGGTTAAACCACCTGCAACATGTGTATCCTCTTCCTGACAGTAATCAACAGGGTGTTTAGGACATTTTGGTAATAACTACCACCAGTTTCATCATATTTAAATGTAATTATACCAAGGTATTGTGCATTGAAACCAATGTAGAGATATTTTAAATTATCTTTAAGGAAGGAAACCCTTCATTTCATTGATCTTTTCATTCCCCAATCACACACTTTGTTTCTGTGCAGCCCAGCCTCCTGCTGCTGCTGCCATTGTTGGCACATGTTCACCTGTGAAAATAAACTAGCCTCCCAGTCATAACATAGAAAGTGAGAGCATGGCTGCATGTGTACAACAGTAGACATAATATAGACTGTGCTGTTGCTGCTGGGTAGAGGAATAGCCTCCTGTCTGAGTCACAACTTCAGCTGATCAGTGTAAACATAATCTGTCTGGACTGGAGGGAGCCAAGGTATTTTACTGGAAGTACTGTACTTAGTTGAGATTAATGTCATCTCATTCTCTCTTTCTCTTTTTTTTTCTCTCCTTGTCTTAAAGCATCAACATATCAATTTTTCCTTTGCAAGAAAAAGAAAAAGTGCTGATGTGCCATTTTCCTCCTCATTTTAATTGAGTTTGTACATCTGGCCATGAAAAACAGATTAGTTCCTCTTCTGTGAATAAGTAGGCATTATCCCCTCATATATAATCAATTGTATTACATTTCTTTAGGCCAAGGACCCCTAAGCTGAAAGAGAGACAGAGCATGGACCCCATACTAAATAATTTGTATAAAATGGATATTCACATTTTATTTATACTTCATGTTTTAATGTTAAAGGTGCAATATGTAATACTGACAGCTAGTGTTTAAAATAGTTACTGCAGTACAAATTCAAAATACTGGAGAGAGTCGTCTCCCCCGCCCCCTCCTCCCCAGAATCGAAGTTCACGGAGGTTGCCAGGCTGAAACCGCAGCATCCACAACAATGTTGCTAGACGCTTGTCTCACATAGCCAGACATTACTTCACAGCACAGCGGAGTAGCTAACGTTAGATGCTGGCTATATTGTCATAAAAGCCCGTGCTCACGCGGAGCTCTGTACCCACACTTTTTCGGCTTAGACTTACGGTTGGAACCACTAAAAACACAACAACCTCTCCGTCCTCTCCACCCAATGGACAGACACACTTCCTATGCTTAGAGTTACGGTAGGAACCGCTAAAAACACAACAACCTCGCTGTCCTCTCCACCCAACAGACAGACACACTTCCTAGGCTTAGAATTACGGTAGGAACCGCTGTCGGCTACGGCCGCTGAACAGGCTACACGTTGTAAACAGCCGTGGCCCGCTTGCCTGGTCCTTTGGTAACGTTAGCAGTTAGCAGGGTTAGCATGGCGGCGTTAGCCAGGACCAATCGGGATCACTTTACTGGCTGTGTCTCAACTGTTTTTGCAAGTAACCAACTCGGGTACTCTAGCTATATAATTCAATGTGAGTACACAAATGTTAAAATGACATAAAATGCCCATCCCTTGTAGCAGTGATAAATTAGCCTGAAGCTAATGCTTACCTGTTCTGGAAGATATTAGCCAACTCGGTGTCCTTTTGGGCTCTAAGCTTTCTCCATCTTTCAAATACATCTCCAATTTTTACCCGAGGTTTGTTACATCTCTAGTCACGCAACTGTTAGAAACAAGCCAGGTTTTTTTAGGTCGGGTAAAATCTATCTCCGTTGATCCCATTTGTTTGTTTGCTGCTTTCATGGCTGTACTAATGTTACAGCTGTAGCACGCTGGGTTTCGTTTTTACAGGTATATCTGGCAACCCAGGCAAACTGGGCAGTTGATAACAACACACAGGCCAAAACACAGACAGAAATTCTGTCACGGAACGGAAATTTCAAAGGAGAAAATACTGGCGTTAGCATTTTTGTCAGAAAAGATAGTATTTCAACTTAGCATGTTTCCTTAATATCTGATGACACATTGGGATCATTTTTGGATTTATTACAGTAAATATATTACATATTGGACCTTTAAATGTGGAAGGCACAGTAAATCCCTAAGCTTAACTGTATTTGTGAATGGCTACCATAGTAGATACCTGACCTACTGTATAGTAATCCTATCATCAGTGTTGTAAATCAGATGTTTCTTTGTTTTTTTCACAAATAGGCCAATTTATCTTTGCTAATAACATGTTGGATTCATGCTAATGTATATTTTCAGACATGCTAAAATTAAATTAAAAAAAAAATTAATTAAATTAAGTTGTCCAGTCAGATATTATCAAGATCTTGACCTTCATTATCTCTTTCTCCTCTGGTATAATATCAAGTTCATGTTTGTCTCTTCTATTTCAACATTTCGTAATTTGTGTTGTGATTTGTGCATGACAGCGAGAGAGATAATGACCTTGTCCAGTTGGTTGATGCCTTCTTCCACACAGCAGATGGAGGCCACTGTTCTCAGAGCGTGAGCGTAGAGCTCCCTGAAGCGGTCCTGCCTGCAGATCTTAAACAGGGCTACCACAGCTCCTTCCTGTGAAGGAAGGAAAAGTAATTATATGTTTGTGCATTAGAAAAATGCATCATAAATCTGCACTGATGCTAAATTGTGATAGGTTCAGTCCACACAACAGTAAAACTGCTTTCAGGCATCATAATGTGTGTGTGTGTGTATGTGTATCAGGTGTCTTAGAAATAAGGTAAAGCTGCTAAATACTATGAATTCTAATTAAGATAAGTGTATTAAATGGAGAAATGTTTTGAGACTCTGATTTGATACAGTTGTTAAGTGGAACAAACTGATTACTGCATGTGAATATGGAACAATAATGACAAACTACTTTTCACTTTATGTATGTGGTTTAACCCGCCCCTCATTTTCACTGTTCTCACAAGCCTTAGTGCTGGCCAGACACATTCTAGTTTCTATTATTTATTTATTCCATCCTCCTGGTTGTGTTGCTAAATTGTGTAGCTTAGGCCTCTGTGGCTGAGTTATGTTAGCATAGTTAACATATATATATGCTAACCTATTGTTAACATTGTTAACATTTTTGGTCATTTCACTGTGCATACTGTCATTATTCACATTAATTAAATAATTATATATATATATATTCTCAAATAACCAAATGTTTGTTAATGAGCACCCATCCAAATTACCCGTCCAGTCCACCGGTCCAAACTGGCAAACAGGAAGTGAGAGCTTCAAATGGACTTTATTATTGTAGAGGGGACTCGGACTGTACCATTCTGAATAGAGTAGAGGGGGGTCATTGGTTTCATTTTGTTATTGAAGGTTCAGGTTTCTTCCGTCATTATTGTTGGTGTGACTTTAGTATGTGGTTGCTAACTCAACCCGCCTGGCTCATTGCTGGCCACAGCTACAGTTTACATGCCCAGAAATAGGTCGCGCTGTATGTCCTTAAAACCTGCTCCAGGTACTGTATATATGATATTGCAACCATGTCTCCTAGAAATTACATGCATATACAACTAATCTGCAACATCAAATACCTGTCAAAAGAAACATGGTGCCCGCTTGATTAACTTTTCTAGTAAAATAAAAAGGAAATGTTATTTAACGTATCTGGCAATTCCCAACATGGTTGGTACTGAACGTATCAGTTAAATGTTCACTGACAACAAATGTAATCTGTTTTGCCAAATATCCGAACTTGTACTGTAATATCCGTGTGTAGTGACTACAGCATTATTACACCTTTTATGGTTATGTTTAGGCACTTACAGCACTTGGTTAAAGGACAATTCCGGCGTAAAATGAACCTAGGGGTTAATAACATATGTGTACCGAGTCGAACGCTCTCTGGGATCTGCTTTCATGCTAAACAAATGTGTCTGTAGCTTGAAACTAGTTACCGCACACCGGGGGTTAGCTGCTAACGCTATCTTTCGGGGCACAGGGTAAATCACTATTTCTACACCACTAACAAGGCTCAAAATATCACCACACTTAAATGGTAGCATAATGAGTGTCCCAGAGAGCGTTCGACTCGGTACACATATGTTATTAACCCCTAGGTTCATTTTGCGCCGGAATTGTCCTTTAAGGTCAGGGAAAGATCATGGTGTTGGTTTAATACAGAAAAAGTCCACAGTGATCAGAGACCCAACATATTTATTAACCAGTATCTTTCCCTAATCTTTGCCATAGTGCTTTTAAAGTGTTACATTTACGTGGTACATAATTGTAGCACTTCATTTACTCAAAAAAAGTTGCCTGTGAACATAATTCAGGCAGTGATGAAGTTTGACAGCGCAATGAATTCTTAAAAATTCTTAATATTTAAACGTAATTTCTAGATAACATAAAAACTGTTGCATATTATGTATTTAACATAATGAAGTGCCCATTTTTAAGAATGCCCAGCAACACCACATGATGAGGTGCCTTAAGTTGCGTTCTCATGAAGACAAGTGAAGACTGTGTTTGTTGCAACTGGTTCTCTGTACATTTTTGTTAGTTAAAGTGGGACAAAAAGGTGGTTAGGATGGGAAAACAACTTTCAGTAAGAGTACAGCTCTTCTGAGACTTTTACAGGCCTGACATTAGGCTTCATACCGCCACATTATACACCATACGTCATAATCTTGAAGCACACATGATTGTGCAAAATGATGGATCAAATTGCTCTTGCTAGACTGTGCTGTGAGAGCCAACAGGTCCCAGCAGATCCAAGCCAATAGCAACATGCTGATTTTAAAGAGTACAGAGGACCTGGAATGATCTATGGATTTGGCCGCCTTTATTCAGCAAGCCTGCCAACCGTAGAACCTATCAAGTGGCTCACACAATTGATCATCTCGGATAAAAACAGCCAAAATATACATATTTCATGAATGTGAAAATCATGAAAAAAGATGATTTGCCAGCCATAATAGTTTTCTGTTGGATTATGTGTGGTATAAACAAACAAAAATAGCTCCTGTCCTGGCTCTGTCTACACCAAAGCACCCCTCTGACAAAAAACACTTGCAGGTATTGAATTGTATTCAGCGTGCAGATAGATAGAATTACCTGGAGAAAGACAAGGCCTGTAACTACCACCATTATCCTAATAAGGCCATTATACTGGGCTGGCATGTCTCATATGCTGCTAAGGCCATGCTGCCGGGGCTTGGAGTGACTAATCATCCTGCCCTCCAGCCTGACCGCTCTTCCCTGTTCACTGCCTACGCAATATTGTTCCACAATACCTGGAAGAACTGCGAAAATCGACAGACAGTTTTCAGTAAACCTTTTGAAACTCCAGAGACTCGCAGACAGATTCAAGCTGTGTTCAGGCAGTGATGAAGAGGTTGTTGATCCTGTTGTTATTCTGTGACGCAAGTGTTGCTCATAGTGTTCAGAAATAATGTTCAGAGTGAGTCTATAAAGAAACTCTGAATGTTGTAATACACTTTTGAGCTTTAGTTCTTTGGTTGTAACGTCATATTTTGTGATATTCACATACATATACATATTTTAAAAAGCAGCCTAATTTTTGTGGTCGTTGGATTGGATAATCTAGCTACAATAGCATCTATGTTTACATTAGCCAAATCAAGGCCACATTTACATTGATTTGATAGCAAACTCCACACAGCAGCTGTGCAGCATTCATCAAGATCACGGCTACAAGGAGTAACACTTTCCTCGCAAAAAAAGTAACTTCAGTGGTGAATGAAAAACAAATCCAATCCAATTTGATATATTTAGTTGCTGCCTATGTGTTTATGGGTAATTTATTTGTTAATAGCCTGGGTCCCTTGTAGCCTATACTGTTATGTGTTCTTTATGGGCGTACTATAGCAGTGGTGTCTCACATGGTGGTGTCGGATTGTGCTGGATTGTGCACTCGGCCTATATGATTTAACGAAATTATTTCAGTAGCATTGATTATTCCTAATTTCCGTGTATTTCACAGTGTGTATAGTATCCTTAGTTAAACTTTTGATTTCCAATGTGTCGGTCTTCACTGTTAATTTCCTATGGTGCTGAAATGTGTGCGTTTGACTACTTTTTCTAAATCTGTATAGCAACAAGTCATGTAGGCTGTGGTTATTGCAGAAGGCTTATCTTGAGGGTGGGGCATTCAACTGTTTTGAGCACCCACCGGCAGAAACATGAATCGGCACCTATGTATGTTTATATTTGGAATTTGAGTAATACTATTGCATATGCTTGATACATGAAATCAAGCAGTAATAAATGAGACTGTGTGGAAGGTTTCACTTTCACCAATCTTATAGCATTTAGCTATCTTTCTTTATTCACTAAAAAAAGAAAAAGATAACCTCCAGGCAGTTTTATTTAGACAATCATCAGTTTGTAGTAGAAGCTTTCGGTTTGTTTTATCTTTACAGACTTTCTCCTGCTTTTCCTTTTCACAGATCAGTGGGCTTGTCTGTCGTTTCTTTCCTTTCCCCATCAAACAACTTGCAGTTGTATTGTTTCCACTGACTTCATCCTCATTCCTTCAATGAAGCCATCATAACACATTTATCCTCACACTCATGCACTTTGGTACTTGCTCCACTAACATCATCATGTGAAACTTGACTACTTGTGCCTCTCTATCCGTTTGTTTGCATGTGAAGGCCGTCACAGCGTGTAATTTCTTTCCACCTCAGTTTTCTGAACTGAACTCTGTGCTCTGGTCTGTTGTGTTTGCTCACACAATGCCTGCAGCTTCTTGCTGTTGCTGACAGTTTTCTTGATTTGCAAACAAAAAGGTTGTTAGCAGGGTACGATTTGCCAGGGGGGATGCGTGGTATTTCCCCCTTTCTGGTCTATATATATATATGTATCCCCCCCCTCAAAATGACCAATGCTACTTCACCAATAGACCATTATATACATAAAATAGAAGTATTTAAACTAAGTAAAGTGCTGTAACGTGAACAGTCTACAGTGGGATAGAGCGATGAAATCCGAGCGGCAGTTTCTGGTTGTATTTATCCGCTACAGAGCTCCGGGACGCCAGCTACCAGCAGCAGTTGTTTTTCTGCCAATAGGTGACTGTGAGCCGGCTACAGGCTTTGCCAGATGATGGTCCTTTAAAAATTTCAAAAGTAAATACAGGGCCAGTATCGATACCGATACGATACCGATACTTTTTAATAATTAAGGTACTGCATCAAATTGCTAAATCTGAATGAATTTTTATGACCTTTAAGTGATTTTTTCCTTTGGATTATTAATAAGTTAAAACCCACGACAGAATTGTCATATGCTTGTATACATTTGTTGTGTTAACACTGTATCTTACAGCCTTTTTTACAAATTATACAGCTTGCTGTTCATTTTTGGCCTAAAAAATATAGCCACACAGCGCCATTCTTCTGCTCTGTCTCTGTCCTGCTTGTGTGTGTGTGCTGCTGGTCTCTTTGATGAAACCGCAGCGGTACATAGGGGAGAGAAACTAAAACTAAAGTATCAATCTCATTACACTGGTATTGATCAATATCAATACAAATGTTGGTATCGATATTATCGATATTTGTATCGATCTGCCCACCACTACCTTTCAGGGGCCATGGTAGTTGAGTTTAGCCAGAAAAAGTTAGCGTCATGCAGCGATCACAGTTATGTTTAGGCACCAAAACGACTACTTAAATTTAGGAAAAAGATTGAGGTTTGGATTAAGACATTCCCAGGGAACAAGCCTTTCCTGGGTGAAAGTATTTTGCTTTCGCCGCGACGTGATCTCCGCTCTCCGTCTTGAAAGAGCTGTATTTTCCATTGAATATTGAAGTGCATATTTAAGTGTTTGGCATGCCTGGCCGAGTGGCACTATATCCATACAAAAAAAGTGAAACCACCCTCCAGAGTGGAAATCTTAAAAACGCTCCACTGTCGCCTTCCCATCTAAAGGGTAAAAACACAAAGGTCTGCAGCCTCTATTGTTGTGGTGGCTGGTGACCCACCCCATATTTCGTTACATAAATCAAAATATAGAGTGATTACTCGCCCAGGGCCACTCCACCATTGGGGATCCACAGCCTGTACTTGGTCCGGATTAGAGCTGTAATCGGGCCTTAAAAGTTCGGCCCGACAAGGCCCGACCCCGACAAGTACATTTTGATTGACAGCTTTTTAAAAGCCCGATTGCAGCCCGACATTATTCAAATGTATGCACGCACACAGCTATTTTGCCTTTTGTCAAGAATAAGTAATTTCTCATTATGCACATGGTCAAAAGTTTTCCACACCTCAGACTTTGCTTTCTTTGCCGGTGCAACCAAAATGTAATCGCCAGAGGCTCAGGCCAGCCTCCGTTTCACCTCCTCAGCATCCATTTTCCTGCTAATCGAAACGCATCACCTGACCGCTCATAATTTTAAAATTATAGAAATTAAGACCCGTCGGGTTCGGGCAAAGATCTTCAGCTCTAGTCCGGATGGCTTTCAGCTTGGTGATATCTGACTTCTCGTGTGGATATGACGTCCCTCCAGGTACAGGATTCTGCTGAAGAAATTCGGTCCATAAGTCTATATATATTTTGACTGGCAGGACTCCCAGTCCACGCCCTGTTGTGCCACCTCCTTGTCTGTCCAGACAAAATTGTCTGTTTTAGTTTCAGAAGGAAGGTTCTACGCAGGCACGCGGACATGGTGGTGTTGTGTGGCAGTGCTTCACACTACCACCTAGCCGCCTGGTGTGCATACTACATCGAATTTCACACACTTTTGCATCACCATATGCACACAGATTTCCCCCCCAAAATGCTCGTTGAAACGCGGAATAAAAAAGTGATAACGCAACGCCACTTTTGCATTTTCTCTTCAGATCGTTTCCGTCTAAACATAGCCGGAGACAGCACTTGAACAACTTCCTCTGTTGCACTGTGTTTGTCAATGTCTCTGCCCTCTCTACCCACGTAGTTTTGACGACACGCTGCCTCTCACCAGGCCTGAGTTATTGCCATGTCATGCTCTTACAGCCTGCAGTCTAAAGCTCTCAGCGTTAGAAGAGCAAGGACACACACACGGGGAGTCTGCCAACATGGACACATTTAGATCCGTATCCATCATGACAGCAGGTAAACACTGAGACAGCAAACTCCCCTATACATCATGACACAGTCGCGCTCTAATATTCCAGCTGCTGTATGATTTATGAGGTGGCACATGGCTCAGTATTAAACACTGTCAGCTCATATAACATTTTTCTTTTTAGTGATCTCAGCCCTGCTCTTTTCTGTGTGGAGTTTGTGTGTTCTCGCTGTGTTTGTTGGTGCTTCTGTTTCCTCCCAGAGTCCGAAGACATGCAGGTAAGGGGAAAATGTGAATCTAAATTAACTGAAACTATAACTGTGTTCGATGAATAATGATTGATACTAAAGAAAAGAAAATAGTTTGGTGGATTAAGGAACAAATATCGCAATGCTTTTCTAAGATGAATATGTGATACATTTATTTTGTTTGTTTTATCATTATGAGAGGGTCATCAAATAAAGGCTGACGTGGATGGTGTTTGACAATCAGTTGTATAGTTTGTTTGGACCTGCTTGGTATACCAGGTGGGTTCAGTTCATTCTGTCATGACAAATCAGTCACGATAATGTGATTAGTCAGAGTCTAATGAGCTGTGAATTACAGAAAAGTGCTTTAAGTATCCTGTAATAGTATAAATCACACATACATTATGAGGCACTGAGTATAAAACAGTGCTAATGTTTTTGAAATCATGAGTTCTTATAATTAGGAAAGAAGTGAGAGACAGTAGATCTCACGCCCTATTTTGTTCACTTCAAGAGACAACATACAAAACTTGTAGTTTTCTTAATTTAGATCTTTGTGCTGCTCTTTTTATTAGTCATGAATACATTTAACTTTACTTAAACATTTACATTAACATTTAACGATTTATTGAGCTACCACAGAAAGTTCCAAATAATCGGTTTCAATCAAATTGATTACATAGTTCATTTAAAGCTGCTATAATCAATATATTATATTTACAATTGATCAAATTTTTACTTGTATATGAAAGGTCTCGCTGTGACAAACCCACAGAGAATAACCACTGGACTCTTTCCCCTCAATGTTAAGAAGTTTTTTAAGTGTCTTTCAGCTCATTGTTTTGGTCTGCAACTTTACAGTTTTGATTCAGTCCCACAGCTCTTATTAGTGCTGTTTACAGCAGCAGGCATGTGTTTTAAGAACATGACCCACTGTGCACTACATGTTCTGCAGTCCGCAGACAGACAAAGTTTGCGACTGGCTGGTGAACATAGTGGTGCATTTAGCAGGTAAGAGGTAGATATTTCTCTCGGGAGTTGGTGGAGACCAAAACAGAGTTCAAAGAGAATGGCTATTGGATTTACATTCATCAGGTGGCCAGAAACACCACTCCAAATTAATGCTGGATGTGTAAAAAGGCAACTGTTTCCTAACAAGTTGTCATAACTTTACATGGTAAATATATTCCAATGTTGTCTTAACAGCTACACAACCAAAGTATCAATTAATGCAGCTTTATAAATACCCAAATATTTCATTTGATAAAAAAAATAATTTTGTTCATGTTGGAATCGTCAAAGTATGAATGTGTTGATTGCATTTGAATCCTTCTACAAAACCCAGGGGATGACTTCATGACCTGACAACTGCCCTGATGTGATGTGGAAGTTAGCAACAAATGACAAGCAAAATGAGCAAAAGGAAATGTTATCATCACTGCAAATGACAAGTTAATACCTAATTATCACACATTTCCCCTGAGGAGTTGCCCCAGCCTTAAACTGTCTGGTATCCATTATGCTGTTTAACATTGTTAAACCCATCTGGTACTTCCAGCATATATACACAATGATTCATCTCTATTTAGCATGCTGCCTGCTTCACTACCACACATTACACCTACCTCCTTTCTCTTCACACACAAAACATCACTCACTAAACTATCAACAGCAACACTGGTAAATAGATGGAAAAGGTGGAGGTATCAGGTGCCCACCCAAATATTTAAACGGCTGCAGTGCAAAAGTAAAGTCAGCAGGCTGTGGAAAATGATAATGAGTGAAGATCTCAGATATGAGCCAGAGGATACGCACTACTGTAAAAAGGGTGTGTATGTGGGAGTGTGACATACTGACTGGTGCTAGCTAATTAATTCAGATGGCAGGTGGAGGATGTTTTGTATTGGGTATTCATTAGCAGCCATTGGCAGGCAGGTTTCCTTCAGATGTTTCTCTGAGGGCTCAGCCAGCGGCGTTACTGAAAAGAACGGACTGAAAGGGAAAAGACGCCTGAGCAACCTGCATTTGTGACCAATGCTCACGCCTAATGGGAGCTGACAGTATTGATCTGACAATCTGGCAGCAAAGCAGGTGTGTGTTATTCTGTGTGTAATATTCTGTGTGTCTGGGCGAGCAGGAAGAGTCTTATCAAGAGTATCCTGGAAGCGGTTGGTTATCTAATGGCCAATTGAGACTTGCTGTCTGGTCTGTCTTGTCTTATCTCACAGTGAAATAGCTTTTTAGAGGCATATATAAAGAGATATCTGCAGGTCTGCTGGCCTGGATGATGAACACTGGCAAAAGGTGGAGCTGATCATAGCAGGGGCGTGTCTAGAATCAAGCAAGGGGTGGAGATGTAATATCAAATGAAGCTGCTTCTGCCAAAGACTGGGTGGGAGGGCCGTGTGAAAATTGCAAACCTAAGAATATAATACATCATGTCGCCGACTTGTGAGTGACGTCAAGATCTCCGACCTCACAGGTTTTTGCGCAATGAAATGTGTCAGTGGACACGGGTTCATCTTAGACACATACATTTTATTTTAATCATTAGCCAAATCAGACTCATGGCCAAGGTGGTACAACTAATGTCAGCACAGGATGAAAGCAGTACGGTACAGAGTCCACTCATACATTCCACAGTACCTTGGCAATGATGCTGCAGAGCTGAGGTCCGTCCTGGGTGAGGGACAGCAGGTTGCTGATGGCACTGCCGATGGTGTGAACGCTGTCCGATGAGTCAATCTGTTTGATCAGGAGCTGCGAGGAAGATCAAACGTGCACATTTTTATTTCGGACCCAGAAATGCAATTCACATTGTCAGTAGCTGTTGCTTTTGAATGCTGTTTAAGTGTCTTTAAAGAGGTTATTTTTTTTTAAAGTGGATTTAAGACACTACTTGCAGGACTTTTCTGTTATCATGGCATCTTTTAAATTAACCTTGTTTGTTTGAAGTCTGTTGTTTTCCATGGCGCCAAACTCAGAAACAGTTGCAGGATAATTGGATTTTTTTACATTATTTCATAAATCCCAAATGATATCAGTAGATAGCATGGATAAAAGGCTGTGTTTATTAGAGAAACACTTAAATCACAGTGTGTATGTGGAATCCAGTGAATGGTAAAAGTAAAATCCAAGATGGTGCTATACTGTACAGATGAGAATTCATTACTATAAAGTTTACTTTAAAGTTTCTATTATTTTGTTGATTCACCATTATTATTCCTGAAGACAAAATGGGGTTCAAATGCACCAAAGACTAAGTTACAAAATCTGCAGTGATGGATTTCAACATGTGACAGAGCACATTTGGAGGATAAAAATAGGAATATATTGGGTAAATATTTCAGAGCTGGGAGTTATGATTCAGTTACATACCCGGATCTCATTGGCTAATGCCATGTCAATCATGTTGCTGAAGGAATCACTGACATCTGTAAGGATCTCATGGATGGCCTCCCTCATGGACTTCAGAAAGAACTCATCATCAGTGTGAAGGCACCTGTGGGTGAAGGGACATTTTGGATTATGTTCCACATAAATCCAGCTGTTTACTATTTTTTCTCAAGATTTTCTTTTAGCGTTTAAGAGTCTTACCTCTCTGTAATATTGGTCAGCTCCATACACTTTTCCAGCAGAGATTTCTCATACTGCAAGAAAAGGAAAAGGAGAAACACATGATGCTGTGATGTGACATTAATGGCTTTGTGCCAAGATGTATTCAATATAATCTGACTTTAGCACAACATTACTGCATTTCTTTAGGTGTCAGTATCAGATTTTTCAAGATGTATGACATTTTGATCATTAATATAGCAAGTTTTCAAAGGGCAAATGTGTAATTCAGCTGTTTATCAACAGACCAGCCCTTATGAATGTGGAAGTCTATAATAAAATGGATAACACCCATTTATTTATGGGGGAAATATGATTACAACTTTTTCACAACATGAATTTGAAGAATTAAATATAGGTTTTTATTGAAAGTGGGCATAAACGTCACATTTAATTTCAGCAGTGACACCACGGCCACTTGATGGCCAATTGATGGCTTCTCTTTCCCTGTTGTTAGACTGATATGCCCAGACAAAATATAAAGGTCTTATTCTAAAATTATACTTTTTAAGTAACTGCATGAAAAAGTCCAAAATATATATTATTGGTGTGGCAGGAAGTCTCAATGCCTGATTTGTAACTTCCTATTTTGTAACCTTGATGCTTTTAAAGGTCCCATGACATGCTGCTCTTTGGATCCTTTGATATAGACCTTAGTGGTCCCCTAATACTGTATCTGAAGTCTCTTTCCCGAAATTCAGCCTTGGTGCAGAATTACAGCCACTAGAGCCAGTCCCACAATGAGCTTTCCTTAGGATGTGCCATTTCTGTGTCTGTAGCTATTGAGGAGGAGAGAGGGGGGGGCAAGGTGGAGGGTGGGGGTGTGGCCTTGTCCAACTGCCACTTTGCTCATTTGAAAGCCATGATGTCTCTCTCTCTTATGGGTGGGCCAAATTCTCTGGGGGGCAAAGCAGAGAAAGGGGAGGTAACCTTGCTCCTTATGACATCATAAGGAGAAGATTCCAGATCGGCCCATCTGATCTTTCATTTTCTCAAAGGCAGAGCAGGATACCCAGGGCTCGTTGTACACCTATCGCCATTTCTAGCTACTGGGGGATCATAGACAGGCTGGGGGAACGCATATTAATGTTAAAAAACCTCATAAAGTGAAATGTGCATGCCATGGGACCTTTAAGGCTGGTAAGGACCCCAAACTGGCTTCACATACTAACTACTTCAACAACCCACAGTCACCTTCTGCATCTCAGGCGGTGTGCTTCGGGCGGCGCCATACTCGTGCACCAGTGAGCGCACGTGGCAGTTTGCCCTCACGGCGGTGCTGTGGACCCTCTGCCAGCGTCCCTTCTCTAGTCGCTGGAACATCTTGCCGAGCTCCGTGCTGACCACCAGCGCTCGGCGGAGCAGCGTCTGCAGGTTGTTCCTGGCCACGTGGTCCCCTGCACCGACCCCGGAGGTCACAATCAGCTCTCCCTGCTGGCCGTCCTCCTCCACCCCGATGGGTTTGGCCTGGAGGACACACATACACTCTACCTCTGTCATGTGCCGGAGGTCCTCCATCCAGCGCTGGACCGAGTCAACCTGGAGAGACTGCATGCGGGTACTGTGGGAGAAATTAACACACAGAAAAATAAAGCAAGTCAGACATAGTATATTCATTTTGTGTCACAGGGGTTTAATAGCAGGAGAGAGCTGTGTGTGAGTACAGGCTAAAAGTAGAAAAAATACAGGACAGAGATGTGGATTTAAACTTAAGATGGTTGATTTTACAGGCACACACAAACCTTTAAAATGCATCAAATGTTCCAATTTTAAACTAAGTTGGAGATCTAGTTTGCCCATATGGAATGTCTTTTCTTTTCATATTTGGATATATTCGGGCTGTTTATGTAGATCAATGGCCTACATAAAGATAAGGTCATACAGACCAGAGTTCATTCGCCTTTATTGATCGGTGTACGCAGAGAAAATTCATTCCCTGCTAACAAGTTGATTTGCCGATAGAAAATCGATAAATTGACCGTATGGTTTCATAGCAGTTGCTCATTATTGATGGAAAAATAAAAAGTACAAATTACTGCACAAACAGAACCACACTAGATCAACAAACGTACTCAGTATCACACAGATACTGTGTGTGTGTACATGTTGAGGACAGTATCGTCTGAGATCCGGGAAGTCATTTGTGCTGACCGGCCTGCTGACTAAAGCTTGAACTGATTCATATGAGAAAACTTTAATCATCTTTGCCTCCTCCACAAGAAAGAACATATGCAATTAGTAGAAAATTAAAAAAGTGGTTACTCATAAATTCAAACTGGTTGTTAGGACAATGGCAAATAATTTAACTTGGCCGTGCCACCCTTGTAGCCTATATTATTCATCCTTCTCCTGTCTTCTTTTTTATAAGAAAGTCGAACCCGCGGTCGCTGCACCGAGGAGTAAACCTCTATACATATATGGGCGCCCGCTCTACCAGGTGATCTAACCAGGCGCCCGGTTGTGTCTTTTTTTTTTAATGGCATTGCCAAAACCAAAAAGACAAGAGCAAAAGTGTAAGATATGGATTTAACCGTGTGTTTGTCTGGTCTAGCCACTAAAATTAGCATGCCTAGCTAACTAGTTACCTACAGTATGTTATGTGGAGTGAGGAATAGTGGACCCAAACGCAGAGTGAGAAGCAGGCAGGAAGGCAGGAGAAGGTTTGTTAGGTCTGATTTATTAGTCCAAACACCAAAATGAACAAAGGGAGTCCCGGATGAAGCAGCAGGCAAAAAACGATTCCCAAAACAAGAAAAGGCATCCAAAAACAAACCAAGGGAGTCAAAAACCAGGGAAATACAGGAGGGGAAGAAACGGACCAGAACAGACACGGAGAACACACAAACTCACACAAACTCACACAAACTCACACAAACTCACACAAACTCACACAAACTCACACAAACTCACACAAACTCACACAAACTCACACAAACTCACGGCACCAGGACACAAAATGATCTGACAAAAGACAAGGGGAAGACAAAGACTAAATACACAGGGTAACGAGGAAACACAAGACAGGTGACACAAGGATGGGAAACAGGTGAAAAACATTAGGGCAATCACAAGGGTGGGAAAACAGAGAGTAAAACAAGACAAGACAAGACAGAGAACAGATTATCAAAATAAAACAGGAAACTAAGCAAAATACAGAACAGAAACAGACTACCAAAATAAGATACACACCAACCCATAACACAGTAGTAACCAAGCGTTACTTCCAAGACCAACAGCGTTAGCATAAATTTAACAAACTACATTATTATGTGGGGATACTGTGTGTAATAGTCAGCTTACACACTCACAATACAAGGTATGCAGCATTATACCGTACTTATCTTTATTTACATACATTTCATCAACTGGTGTGGATGCTGACTTTTTTCCTGGGACCTGGAGGCTTTAGCCTTAGTCTGTTTCTTCTAGTCTGAATTAGCATGATATAACAAAGTATGTAGCCATCAAATTCATACCTTTTTTGCATATTTGTCATTGTCAAACGAGTTAGCTGAAAACAATTCAAAGTCAGGTGGAGACAGTAGAGTTTTCAATCCACTCACAGAGTTCATGTTAGTTAGCTAGCTAGCATAGCTAATACAAATTGCCAGTGACAGTTGGGATTTTAGTCGGAAACAGCGGCAGTCGCTGACTAAAAATGTCAAGGACCTATTGTTTCAAAATTACTGGGAATGTTATGTGGAAAATCTGCCACCGCTATCATTGTAAACTGCCTACGTACCATGCTAAACTGGAAAGCTTAACAGGTGTAACAACAGGAATTAAAGGTGATGGGCTTAGACAGGGGTCAGTTATAAAATATGAATCTGAGCGGAATTAGTTGTTAATTTAACGTTAAAATTAAATGAACCACATTGCTTAAAAATTTGATATAAAATGCTGTTTTTGATGAGTGCAAGTATGCGTGACTTATGTGGGTCAATCCTCCTAAAATGATCATTTGAGCCCTCATACATGCAAATAAAACCCACACTCCTCTCTACAATAAAATTCCATTTACCACGTAATATAACTGCAGCTCTAAAACCACCACGGCATTCCTAAAATCAATGATGTGTACTCGAGGTCAATTATCCACCAATGGGTTTCTACACTTGTTAGTTTAAGCATTTCCCCAAAGCTTGGAGACGGCTGCGCAGAGCAAACACTCCTCCCCACTTCAATCTCTCCCAGCACTGACCCTAATGAACGCAGGCTTAAGGGGGCAAGCCAGAGTCCTGCATCCAGTGAGCCAAAGCTCCCTAAAAGTGGACAGGTCGATGCCTACCATAGCCACCTCTGCCTTGAGTCAATACATGAGAAAGGGACTTTAATGAAGCTTGATATTTTTCCTCTTGGAAGGTTGCTGGAGACATTGGGATATTGCATTGGTATTGAATATTGGTTGACCTGGCTGGTTTAAGAGGAGCATTGTTGCTGTGTTAACACTCAAAAACAAAGATTTGTCATTGACCAGCATACGTCACATTAACAGCTTCAAGGCAGGTATTGGGTTTCAGCTTTCAGCCAAAGCTGGTTATACAGGACAGAATCTTTAGAAAACCACAGCTCCAATTATATCTAATCCACCATCAAACCACACTGTTTACTGAAGAAACTCGTGGAGATTTGTCAAGTGAAGAAGATTAACTTGGGTGACACGGAAGGACATGAACATAAACTGCAGACAGTTTTAATAATTAAGAAAAAGAGTCACCAAGAGAATGCACAAATTATTGTGCCATCTATTTTAGGTGAAGCCTTTCTTTAACGGTCTTTAATTTGATGTTCAATTTAAATAAACAATCAAAACTTAAATAACTAACCCTAACCCCAGAAAGCATATTCTTTCCTGCAACTCAGAGCATTCAGTTAATATGTTTCAGAAATATTGAGTAAGGAGACAAAATGCACACACTGACACGTACACAAATGCACATACTGCATACGTATATAAATGTTGTATGTGGAATAACAATCCAAAAAGTAGTCAAATCTGTCGAATGCAGAGTGAGGAAGCTCACCATTTCAAAACTCTCTCCAGCAAATAAATCTCCCTCAATTTGGAAAAGGATGAAGATGTAATTAGCTGTGAATGTAGACTAGAATAAATAACAGCACAGTGTTACGCAGTGCAGTAATCATTAATATGGAGCTTGTTCTGCTAAGTGGAGTAAATGGTTTCATAGTGATCATCGTGACTCCTGAAAGTGGATGACATATGAGTTTTGCTTTAAATCTAGGCAATTAAAGAAAATAATTTCTCCTAAATGTTCCTTGCAAATAAAATACGCTTCAGTTTTTTTTCTCACATTCGAAAAACCTCTTAAAAACCACTCCGGTTCTCAAAATTTCCTTTTGTTAGAGATTAATCGCACAGTGGTAAATAACATAGTGGTTCAAACTAAGTGAGTCAAATTAGCCACAAAGAGCTTGATCACCAGTCACTGAAGAGGAGTTGGAAAGAGCTCTCACTTCTTAATTGGCATCAACTTCGTATACATTACACCCAATCAACCTACACTTTAACCATTTTAACCTCTCCTTTTTCAAAAATAACATTGTGCACAGCTATCAGTTTTCATAAAAGTGTTTGTTTACATGTACCTGTGTATATATGCAGTCAATGCCGTCAAGAGCATGCCAAACCTGTGGGTGGCAGTATAACGAGAAGCTCAACCCCACGTTAGCCAATCAGAATCCCAAAAATAGCAACAACAGCAACGGATCACTTCCTCTTTCTCTCTCTCGGCTGCCTGAACCTCAGTTCGTCTCAGTTTACATGCAAATGTGCAAACGAAGATTTCCCAAATCTCCACTCTGGCCGGAGGTTTTAGAAAGACTCGTTTTCAGAGGCAAATTCTCCGTTTGCGTGTAAACAAAGGGCACAAACGAAGGGAAATGTCTCAGTTTTTCAAAATAACCATGTACGTGTAAACTGGATGACACAGAAACAGAGAAAATATCCAGATTTGGTTATCATAAATTGCTATTATGTTTTATCAGGTATTTCATTTTTCCTAATAGCGCCAAAGTGACACTCTGAGTCTGAAAATGTATAAACAAACAACCAAATCAGTCTAAAATGTGCATCAATATGCAAACTTCTCTTCATATTAAACCCAATGTGGCCATTTCAAACCCCTTTTCCACAGTTATATAACAGCATCACATGAGGATGAACCCATCTTGATTTACACGCCCAGCAAGCCACAAAACCCCTCACCACGGGCAGAAAAAAAAGATGATAATAATAGGCTTGTTTTCCAAAGGAGGGGAAGCGGTGCACTTCAGCTAGCAGTGAATGACAAATATTTACATGTGGGGCCAAGAGAGGGTCAGGAAACAGCAGCTCTATTATCCAAGACAGGGATCCTGATGTGGAGATGAAGCATCCATCGTTCTCATCTGCTGGTGGCTATCAGTAAACTGAGCCGCGGTGGCAACAGCAGAGATAGGCACTGGTTTGTAAGAGATGTCATTGCTTTTTTGTTTTTTTAAAAACGGCATTGCAAGATTTAAACATGTTTTTGTACCAGGCTTGGAAGTTTATTCATTTTTGTTTGTTTTTAATATCAAATGTTCTCTTTGTATTATGATTAGATTCAACTTGAGATACTGTTAGTTTTTGATTGTGTCATACTAACAAAACATTATTAAACAAAAGTGAATTGAAAATACCTGTAATGCTCACCTGAAGTGCTAAGACTAAAATTGAATTAGGGCAAAGAGATTGCAATGCAATGTGTCCTAAAAAATAAATAAATGAAAGATGAACTAAATCAATCTGAAAATTGGAATTGTAGTGGGTAAACATTGCATAAAAACAAACGTAAACCAGGAAGAAGAATAAAATCAAAAAAGATTAAAAAACGTTAAAAAAGAAGAATTACATAACCCTTGTATGTTATGCAAGCATGTATGGTGTGACTGCGATACAGGTTTAATCCTGTACAGATTTACAAAGGGAATCAGGTTTGTGTGCTGAGTTACTCACTCTTCCTGTAACACATCAGGTGAAAATGATAATGTGAGCTTTTAAATGATTTACTTTTTCAACTTTTCCTGTGCTTGAGAGACATAAAGAGAGTTGTTCTGCTGGATGAGTCACTGAGAGGCTGCTGCACTGACTGTTCAGCTCCACAATCATCTGTCCCTAACCCCAACTCCACATTTATGAAAGAGTTTGTACTTAGGCATATAGTTGTTTATGGGGGGAAAATACTGTGTATTTACAATATACAATCTACAGTATATCCATTTAATTTACATTTCATTACATTGCACTGACTTGCATTGGACTTCGGCTGATATGTGGCTTGGTTTTCTGACATTTCTGTATTATGTTAGCCTGGTTGACACCAGACCCACTCGCAGTTGTAACTGCGAATGGGTCTGGGAGAGGTTCATTCACAGCCCATTTCCAAAGGGGCGTCACCAACGGACGGCGCTCAAATGCCTATCGGTGCAATTGGACAGACCTAAAACCAATCAGAGCGATGAAGGAGATGACGCTTCAACATCGGTGCGCTATTGTCATTGTGTAAAGCCCGCCTCAGTGGTTGTGATTGGTGCCTCGATTTGGAAAAATCGGAAATGGGCTTGAATTGGCTCTTGGCCAGACGGACTTGCAGAGCAAATCTCAAATTTGCTGGAAGTTCGTCAGTGTTTTCCTAGGCTAGTAATATGTCAGAAAACCAATGAAAAGGATATATCAGACCCTTTTCAGAAAAGTCTGACTGGATGGTCACATATTCGAGTCGGAAACTCGTAATTATGATAACTCCGGTATGACGAGAATGCAGCATAAGGTCATAAGTATTTAAGTACAAAATACGTAGTAGCCATGTTCAAGCAGAGTTCAGTCACAAAACCAAACAGTTGGTTAAATGACTACATGCAGCTACAAGGAGTTTTTAACTGGTTATGAAACTGTCATAATACTGATGCCTCTAAATGACTTACATAAACAAACGAGACCATCAGCGAGAAGATTTGCTATAGTTATTCTTGATGCCTGTCCCCGGGTCCAATTCACAGCAAAATCTAACAAACTGATTTTCTGCACGCAGAAAAAATAGTACTTTTTAAAGAAAAATTGTATTACAAATGTGTTGTGTCTTTCTTTTACTCGCTTCCAAAATAAATGCACGAGCTAGCCAGATCAAGATCTTTACGACACGAGGCGGTGGTGCTCATAAAAACACTAAAGCTTTCGTCCATAGGGGCCGCCAAAATCATCACAAAAATAAAAGTTCCTTGTAGTTGCTTTAATATGCAACTTATATCGTCAAAACCACACTCACATACACACACTTTATTCCAGAACGATAAGCCGTCGTAGCGAGAGCAAACTCCAGCGCTGACATAGCGCTGTGGAGATAGTTCTACTTCGATAGACTACAGCCAACATGAATTCAATGAAATACATGTTTTAAACAGACAGAACAATTTGCATAAAAGTAATTGCTATTTAGAATGGCTTGCTGGTTAAAGCCAGGGCTCATCACAGATGTGATATTCAGACATTCAAGTATACAAGACAAGTAAAAGATTTCATATTCAGGTGTAAAATGTTATTCATATAACAGTAACCCATTTTCAAAAAGCTTCACTCTGTGACATGCGGCTGCTTTAGAGATGGAATCATCTGCTGACAGCTGGGGGAAACCCTCGCCGAGCAAAGAGAAAGATAGACACAAAAGTAACACATGCGGACAAAATCCCTCATCACAGGATGTGAGTCACTTTGTTTGAGGCTAAAAACAGCAACCGTGTAAGCATGGAATCACACTGTAAGCACTAATCCCTTAGCGTGGGCTGTCTGTGGGTCATTCGCTAATTGCATCTTGAAGATAATGAAAGTAACTGACAATATATATGTGCTTTAAACCATAGTGATAGTCACATCTTTGCCCAACACCTAGCTCACAGCGGAGCACAGCGAGCAGCAGACGGCATGTTTGAAACCAAGCAGTAGCACCTGTTGTCACTCATGTGTGGCAGTTATTGCACAGCAGGAACTATTTTGTTCTTCAGGGGTGCTTGCCCATTACTAGGCTTGTTCTACGTATCACTAGAGGCTTTAAATGATTTAGAAACTATGTACAACACTTCATAGATCATGAGCACAGGTTGAGTATGCCTGCTTCTCTTCGCTCTCACTGATGTTTTGAATTAAAGTAAGACGCCCTGTGTGGCTCAGTGAGTCCGGTTTAAGGAAAGTGTGTGAAATTAACATGTCGTAAAATACAGATAAGGGGCTCCACAGTTAGGACTTTGTGGAAGAAAACACTAGAAAGGTGGCCAGTTTTACATTGAGTTTTAGGATTTGGTGAAAGGTTTAAATGTAATTTAAAAGCTGAAACAATTTGACTATTTTGACAGTCACATTTTTCAATGCCAAACATTCTCTTAATTGTGAGAATGTGCATGCTTTTCCTCGTCTATGTGACAAAACAAGCAATACGATGGCGTCCCCTTGGGCTTTAGATGATGATGATGATGGGCATATTTTCTGGGGCAAACGATTAATCAATTAATTGAGTAAATAATAATCAGCAAATAATCGCACATTAAAATAATCATTTCTTGCAGCCCTATTTTAATAATTTAAGTGATTTAAGTTTGACTAGTCTATATGGACAACGTTTCATTTCTGGGATTGCTCTGGTGCCGCTGGAAATTCCGCCGGATGTCCCTCATGTTGGCCGGATGTCCGTTACCTTCGGCTTTCTTTGTGTTGGAATTTTAAACTCCAGTTGATTACTATGGTTAACTGCTCTTCAGATCTCTGCAGGGTAAATCCATAGACAGTATATAAACCGGACCAACAGATTCCGTTGCTCTGGACGGAGACCAGTGAAGGATATTAGAAGCACTTTTCCGGTGATGACTGAGCGTTACTGAGCAGCCTCCAACTGAGAGAGACGACGTAAATGTGACGTGAGCAACCTGTCTGAAAGTTGGAAGTCTTCTGGTAGCTGTGCCAAGAGAAATCTCAATCATTCCCAATTTTGCAGAGACGGAGAGCGTAGGTATATGTAAGGAGATAACATAGGCACAGGCTAATTATTGCTAACTAAAATGCTAGTTAACATTAGTAATTAAACTTAAACAGCTAATGTTATTCGAAACTGCCTGCGAGCTTCTCCTGTACTATACGGTAATTCCTCTACTATGCGACAGTAAGTCGCGTGGTTATGACACAATCGTTAGCCTATTTTTATAAAAACGTCTGCTACGGAGCCATAACGTGAGGTACAAGGTAATGGAGCCTTTTATATATTGTCGTGTTTCTTTAGAAATAAACAATGGACAAATAGAGTCTTTAAACGCTTCAGATGTAAAGTTATTCGCTGTCAATGTCACATCAAAATGAATGGCAGTCAATGGAATGCTAAAGGCGGGTGAGTGCTTGTTAGCATCAAAATGGTGCCATAGGATCTACAGGTTGTTGACAGACCCTTACCCCCTTGGGTAAATCCAGACAGCTAGCTAGACTATCTGTCCAATCTGAGTTTTCTGTTGCACTACTAAAACAACTTTTGAACATACATGTTCCACCAAAACAAGTTCCTTCCCGAGGCTATTTTGCAGCGGCACTGTGGCTCTGTCTGGCCCTTAGCGCCGCCCATGACGTATGTGATTGGTTTAAAGAAATGCCAATAAACCAGAGTACGTTTTTCTCCCATCCCGGAATGCTGTATGGACTAGCCAGACCCTCCTCCACAGCGCTGTGAAGGAAGGTCTGGCAAGTTTGACTAACTAATTTCACTATGATGACCCAGCTTCACTTCAGATCATTAAAAAACTCTTAATTTCCATCACTTATCTTGATTTACCAGCATTAAAACATTACCACAGTAAGGTTTAAACAGGTTTTTGTGTTGTTATTCATGTTTTGGATCCGTCTGCATTCAGTTCACAGTATTCTTCTGATATGGAAGTCATTCCGCACACTAAGCAAGAAGGAGCCTTCACTGTCGTCTGCTTTTCATGATTATCACAGTCTGACGCCCGATGTCACTTATGAACAAATGGAAATCTTTCCCAAATACCACAACAGAACCGCAGTTCAGCGGGGCAGAGTGAATGGAAATGTGGGCAGAATGAGCTGCGAGATTTTGAGGACCAGACCATTGTGGCTTTGGCTTCGACTGATGGAGGAAACAAGGACACTCTTGTCCCAGAAAGAATTAAATATGGAGGCATACATACAAAGAGACCAAAGTGGATGGTAGTGCATTCCTCTTCTGCTTGAAAACCAGAACTCTCTGAACAAACCTTTTTTACACAGCTCCACAGAAAACTTCAGGGAGTTTTTACAAAATGCTGCTTCACTGTGTAAAGAGCTGACAGATGAGCTAAGAAAATGGTAAAAGCATATGGCTAATGGTGCTTTCAAATGCGTTAGTCACGCCTTTATTTTCTGGGTCTGTTCTCCTCCCGAAGTAGCCCTTAGTAAGGGGATAATGTGGCCTCTGACTGGTACAGTTGATTCCTGGCAACAGGGGCAGACATCTGACTCCCAGATGTTTCAGACGGCCTCTAATGTGCAGCCAAGACCAGACTCACCTAAAACAGCACATACTAAGTCAGTTTCTCTCTTGTTCTCTGTATCTTTGTCTCTCTAACTTATTTCTCTCTGTTGTTTGTTCTCTTTCTCTCTGACTCACACTCCTGCCCTCCCACATAGAGATATACCAACCCGGTCTCACGCCAGTTCGTAAATAGTGACGTTATTTTTATTTATTGATTAGTGTACAGATCACGATTTTCTCGTTTATTTCGTGTACAGGTCACGATTTTCGACGTTACCATTTCACGAACTGCCACGAGACTGGGCTGGGTATACCTACTTCAGGCATATGTGCAAGACATTTTACTGCAGATTTTTCCTCTTTTTCTGTCTGAAACCATCTCCAGCTGACTCGTCTCTCACTTTAGTTTGTTCCATTTTAATCCTTGAGCCTCACACTATTTCCCTCGCATCATCAAACCCACACTTGTGCAGCCTCCAACATTCCTGCGTGCACTGCAAACACAAATCCGCAACTTAAAAAAAAGGCAAATGTACAGACAAATGACGGCACAGAAACTTGTTTAACCTGGTCGCAGAGCAACAGCCGAGCCTCTTTCAGACTGTAACCTGAGGCCTACATTGTCCAGACAATCTGATCTGGGCAAAGCACTGGTTCTGTTGTGGAGATGTTTGTCAACTGAGTGCCTGTGTACGTTCCATCTGTGTTTGCAATTTATTTTAATACAATTCAGTCATTTGGCTCCTTTCATCAGTTGATTTATTGAGCCATGTTTTCAACAAACAGGATTTATGTGTGAGTGTGTGTATGAGGGACAGACAAAGAAAGCAAGTCAGAGATCTGTTTGTTTGAAGATGATCTGTTTGTTTATGTGTGTGTGCATCTGGTTGCCTATGGCGTGACAGCTGTACTGATTTGATATCCAAGGGCATGCATTGCGTGCCTTCTGCGACGTGGTGTAAGCATTTGTAAACACAAAACTGTCAGAAGATATATATTCAAATGTATTATCGATGACTCAAATACTCTCAACCGCAGCAGCTGATGAGGAGGCTTTCCCCATAAAAAAAAAAGAAGCCTCAGCAGCTGACACTTACATTACAAAGATGTAAATCACTGCTGTGTGATGCGAGTTTTGTCCTGTGTTTCTCGAAAAAGAGACTTTTCTGTAAGTCAGCAGCAATAGTTTAATTAAAAATTGATAACCATTAAGGTTTAAAAACACACAATGGGATTCAGATAAAAAAAATGTTGGCCCTAAGTTAATAAAATGAGAAAAGAAGGACGTATAAAGTGTCAATTAAAGATAAATAAACAGGCAGTTAGGGCTCCAACTTGTGATGAAGAGAAATGAGTCTAGTTTGGGTCAGCTGGAAAGGTTTGTGCTCCCTGTCAACTTTTCTTGATAGCGTTGAAGCAGCACTGCTTTGTTTTTAATTCAGTTTCTGATTGTTTGGTATGTGCACACTTCTCTTTTTGCATATTGATCACATGTGTCTGACAATTTTTTCAGGATTTTTGGTTTTAATCTCCAGCTTTTGTGTGCAGACATCCACACAAAATATGGAATCCAATCGTGATCAGATGTTTTCAAGTCGTGTGTGTTCGTGGAAGGCAGTGCCGGAGTGTGGGTGTTTGTGTTTGCATTTTCACTAAGGTTTTAACCTTTGGACCTCCTGCTGTTGACTGCCTCTTAGGATCCTGACTAAGACCAATATATTGGTTTGGGGATGTTGAACCAACAACTCAAATCAAACATCAGCCGGTAAATATTTCCCAAAGATGATATGAAGGAGGCGAGGATGTGATTTTACTTTTACTCAGCTTCAGGGGTGTCTTCTCACCATACACATGAGCCATCTAAAGTTCCTTTAGTCTGAGTTTCAGTTCAGTTCCATGGTGGTCTAAATAATGGTGTAGACGTGTTGTGCATCATGCAAACAATACAAGTCAGTAGGAAACATTCAGCGACCAAAATGTTTGCTTTTTGGTTGAACTGGAACTTGGTGTACTGGCCATTGGCAGTTAAGACAATACATGAAACAGAGACACTGAAGCTAAATATATCTGATTAACACCACCCTGGAATAATTCCTTAAATTTCTCTATGAGTTTCTGTATGAGTGCAATTCTGTTTGTGTCTTCCAACTCAAAGACAACTGAGAACCAAATACAACCTGCCTTCCTCCCAGCAGCCTCATTTGTTACAGTCATCTCTGTGATACATTCATCTCCTCACAAAGCACAGAGGACGACCAGCGACACAACTAGACCCCCGTCACCACTGTAAACCTCAATCTCTGCTCCTATAAGAGCTGCCATGATACCAGCATCTGCCACCATTACAGTGCATTATCAGAAGGAGATAGGGGGCAAAGTGCGCTGCATTTTTGGGGGATGAAACAGGAGGGTTATTTCTTGCTATCATGGCTATTATTGTCAGTATGTTGTTTGTGTGTGTGTTTCTACATGAGTGTGTGTGTGTGTCTTGATGGATACGTCCAGAAAAAAATGTGTTGTCAACATAGACATCTTTTGCATCACTGGCTTTAATATTAGCATACACAGAGCCTGCATGAGACTGTTTGTATGAAACTTTGTGTTAATAACAAACAATGTGGTAACTATTGCATTATTTCAGTGCAGACACATAAGATTACATTTTCCTTTCAGTCCCTACACAGCCATGGTGCACCCTCACGGGCGTTACTTATTTTGCCAGTTTAGAGCTCTTGTACAGGTACTTGACTACTTCTGCTGCTACTTGCCTCATCGGGGATGAAGAGAGCGAGCTGCTCTGTCTGGAGCTGCTCTGAGGAGTCGCCATTCTGTCCGTGGCCATCTTACTTCAACTCAGCACCTGAAACACAACACATTCCAACATAAACCGCAAGGTCACAAGACATGAAAGTATCTTCCTTTATCAACTTATTTTCCTGTCAAATGTGAAAAATAGTTAGGAATAAAGTAAAATGTTCACAACAGTGTTGTACAATCACCTCAGACTACTTCTGTATATAAACTTCTTCTACATATAAACATTCAACACACACACACACACACACACACACACACACACACACACACACACACACACTGCATCCTCCTGGCTGTGTTGCTTGCCACTGCAGCGTTATCCACTACAATATATCCTTATTGATCCGCCTCCAAGCATTCTATTCTTGTTTTGTCTTTTTTTTTCCTCCAAGTAATTTAATTATCAATAAACCTCACTGTTTTAAATAGCTGCAAGCCGCTGGTGTGCCAGTGGAATAATATTTCTTATCTTCTAATTTACTGGCTGGCTGCCAGCCAGTGACTCTCTTCCCTACTTTGAGCCTGAGCAAAAGAGGCTGACGCTCTTAAGTGCCCGCAACTTTATTCCGCCGTTTTATTGATGTATCCCATTTAGATTAGTCCATTTTCAATCGGGAGAAGCCACAGACGCCCTCCTGCCTGAACCACACTCTAATCCTTTTAGTTATAATGATATCCTGCAGTGGTGTGGTTACACATTTCATGTTTACTGTGGAGTATAATTAGCAGGTAGTTAAATAGTGAGACTATCTCCCTCTCACGCACACACACAAACACACACACCCTCCTTTCGACGGAGCAGGTTTCAGCTGTGGTGCCCTGCTTTTTATTAAATGCCTTCAGAGTGTTACAGGATCGATACACGTAAACAGGCGCGCTCGCAATAAAGAAATTGAGACTAGAGGGTTGTGTGATGCACGTGGGACGTCACTGGTTTGATCCCATGGTGGCCTGCTTTTTCAATGTCGCAGTGTTCAAGCCAAAATGCCCCGCCAACAAGAACAACTGATCCATTCTGTAGAGTTTGGAGATGGAGAGGATCAGGCACAACAACGCATCAGAGGAGTCACAGATTCTTGTTACTGTTTGCTTCATTTGCTTCTGAAACTCCCCGTGTTACATAATTATGAGAAACAAGGGAACTATTTCATAATGAGGAAAAAAAGATGGCTTTTTTGAGTGGGTGAGTGACTCAGTGACTGTGATTAACAGATACCCAGCTGGATGAATAGGTGACTAGATAATACAGATAGAAACAGAAAGAGAAGAGAGAGAGAGAGCAGGAAGAAGAAGATGCTGAGAAGGAGAGAAAGGGGGAGAGGAGCGTTTTTTTTTAACTGCAGTCTTGGCATGGCTCCTCCAGGGCCATTTTCAGAGAAAGCATCACAGCGATTCAGAAATTATACCAATACCGTGCCAGGACCATGGAAGTCTGGCAGTGAGTACCCAGTTTTGGGGAAAAAGCCACATCTACATAGTCAGTGCAGTTAGAACAGAATGCCATGGAACGAGGTCTGACATAATTGCACTGTTAGATTATTACAATAGAGGTGTGGATGAATTATATTGGCCCTATAATTGAGCACAGGGTCACCGCCAACGGGACACAGATCCAACAGATTCCATTACATGTGCCTCCGGCTCGTTACAGCGCTCTTCTGTGGATTACCATACAAATGGAGATGAGTTGTCCAATCAAGCAATTCAGTCCTGAGCACTTAGAGTGTGCCACAAAGTGCTGTGTTAAGGACCATTGCACTGAAAGTGATCTCTGTCATTCTGCAGTAAGTGGCCACCGACAGAAAATGATGCACGAGGGAGGAGAGTGAAAGGTTTTTAGCAAAATGTCAAAAGTGTACAGCAAGTAGTCGTTTTTCCAAGACTATTTCTTTTACAGCTTCCCGGACTGATTTAGTTTTTGGTACAGACAGTGCTCTGTTGTGTTGTAATAATTTAAGACAAAAAACAAAAACTGCACCTTCTATTCATTTTAAAGCAAGACTTTATTTCCATGGGGCTGAAGGCACCGCAGTTTAAACATCACCAAGCACAGGATGGCTGCAAGCGTTACAGACATATGAGTTTCCTAAGCAGATGGTCAACTTTGACGGATCCTGGCTAATTTTCTTGCTGGGGTGGACATTTCTTTTTATGTCTGGGCTGAAACCCGAGTGGCCCTGTGGGTTTCCCCACTCGGTTGCCGTGGAGAACTTGTCGGTTGTAGGTAAGCCAAACAAAGGACACCTCTGTCTCGGCCTCATGTCACATGCCGGGTAAAATAACAACCACTCAGTAACTTGTGTGTATGTAAGGGAAATCGCTACAATGTGCGCTCCAGATTCATTGCTGCACTTGTATTCATTCTTTGCATGTGTGTCGAGGGGGATTTAAATGTTGGTGTGTGTGTGTGTGCTTGTGTGCATGTTTCTGTCATGTTTCATGTAATGTCTGTCCGTAGTTAGTCACGCCAAGTCCTGCATTTAACATAGAGTCATCTTGTTCTTTCTTATCGGAGCTCAGTGGCCTTTATATATTCTAGCTGTATAGCTCAACTGCTTGACTAAGCTTAGGAAGCAATAGGCCTTAATAATGAGCCAGTCTTTTATACCATAAAGAACCAAAGTAAAACCATAAACTTCCAGGTTCTGTTACAGAGGTAAGAAAACCTCCAACATCCTGTACTATAACATAACCTTTCAGAACAGTATGTTATACAGTTACCCTGTTTGTCTTGACAACTCAAGACTGCCACTGGTTAAACAACCCCTGTTTGACAAACTGAGACTATGAGAATGGGCTGTCACTTATCAATCTCCATAATACAGTACGGTAACTTAATGGCACACCTTACTCTTTCCCAAAAGGCGAAGATAATGTAACAAAAAAACAATATGATTTATAAACTGCACACTGCCTCGGTGAAAAACTTTATGTGAATATAGTTTTTTTGAATGCAAACAAATTGATTGTTGTTTAAGTTTGTTTAAATCACAAATAGCAAGAAGATACAAGTTCTTTTTAATTAGTTTTAGTAAACCAAACCAAGTTAGTTAGTAAACCAAAGGACAAAAGCTAATGGAGCGGCTGCTAGCACAGAAGTAGTATCAGGACCTCTGCTCTCTTTTAAACTCTGATATTGACTCCTAGTACATCAGACATTTAGCTTGACAACTCTTAAAGAGCTGCCAACCAATATTGTGCCTTTCTAAAGTTAGACAAGTGGTGACAGACAGATAATATAATTTTTTTAATTGACGCTGTAGTACCAGAGATATCCTCCCTTTTGGTCCATGCAGCTTGTTCCTGTTCAAGATCTTTCCTAACTCTTTTTTTGTCTAACGAATGCATACAGTATGCGTATGTGCAGGCCAATGTACCACCAAGATTTCATTGTCCGGTGACCTCATTGTTTGTACTCTCCATAACTGCAAAATCACTGGTTAAAAATACATCTCCAGTCCTTTTTTTTTTATAATATTCTGTGGTAAAGCAGAATGCATTTCCCAGATTCTAAGTAGAAACCACCACAAAAACTGGTCTGCAGAAAACAAAATACCAAACCACTGTGGCTTAGCTATAGTGTTGTGCCAAAAGCAATGCATTTCTGTTTGACAAAAACAGAAGGAATCAAACTCTGAGGAAATCGCAAGACACAAGCAAAGCCACTCACCATTTTGAGAGGCCAAAACCAGCTTGAATCAATGTAACGGAGTTCAGGACGGAGTGAGTCAGGCTGTGTACTCCAAGTTTAATATCCTTGTTGTTTCAGGAGTGCCTCATTGATTCCTTATGGTATGGCTTCATTTCAAAACTGCCAACGATTAGGTACAAAATGCTTCTTTCTCTGCTGCTCTCCTAACTCACACAGACTTGTGTCTGGCCTTTGGCCTTTAAATACAGTGGACATGCTCTGCATCGGCGACTTGGCGGTGCCGTGCTGCTCGTGTCCTATCATTGAGCTGGAGACTGGGTTCACAGGAGGAGAAAGTGGTCACAGTCTCACCACAGAGCTGTCATGTAGGGAGGAAAGCAGAGCAGGATGGGTACTGTATGGGTGGTTGGGTGGGAACAAGCTGGAAGCAGGCTGTGCTGAGCCATGGACACGACATTCCCATCCCACACACAGTGGGCAGGCTCAAAGGGGACCCTTGTACTTGGACAGAGAGACCCACACAGGGCAGCAGATAATGCCTGATGTTAACTGCTACTGTCTGAATGTTTGGTGAGTCTGCTCATTTCTCCTATTCTACGACGCTGAAGCTACTTTTACATCATCCTACTTACAACCCAAAACTTTCATGGTTAGTACGATTCACAATATTTCCCTTAGTACGATTTCTTATAGCCCCAGTTATAAACAACCTCAGAATCCAGGCTCCGAAACCAGTTGGTGCCATGCTCGACCCATTGAGCTACCTAGTTAAAATACACGGCAAGAGATTTATCCCAAAGTAAAATGATAGATTTGCTGTTATAATACATTTAAACTGTTCCAAAATAGTAGAGTATAACATGTTTAAACAATAATGCAGAGGGAGCCAAAGGTTGTGTCAGAAGATAGTTGAAGTTGAGATTTTGAGAAGCGACAATAATGTGTACAAACTGGGAGCACAATCTTGAACAAACTGGGGTACATTTGGAAGTCTTACTTAAGCTAGTCACATAAGGCTTAAGCTAATGTAACACAAGCTAATGTTACGTAAGCTAACATAATGCAAGATAACATAACAAGATAATGTAACGCATGCGCTTAATTGACAGAAGTTCAACCCATGTGGATGATGAACTTGATCATTTTGTCACGAAATACATAAAATACCAACTTGTTGATCAATTTGTTTATTCTATGTAAAGCCAGACATTGGAAGGACGTACTCTCCAGACACAACAGTCCTCTTGCCCATTATCTCAGTGAGTCTAAATGCAGTGCATTCCACAGATAACGCTGGCATGAGCTACTTATTTTAGGTAGGGTCATGTTTTGCCAAGCTTACACTCAGAAAAACTACTACAGCACTAGTAAACATAGACTTACACTGAGAACCAAGAAAAATGTCATAACCAGCAAAATTTAAATAAAAAAGCCACAACATTAAAACTCAAAATGCGTTTGACACACCTTCCGTATGTTTGTAAGTAGTCTTCCCAAAGAACACGGTGCTTGAAAACATTTCCGTTTTCTCAGCAAAAAGGGTATCACCATGTCCAAAGAAACTTCTCGAAGTACTCCTGTATAATTAATGATGTTGGGAGCTTTGCCAGATGTGGCATATGAAGCCATACTTTGGTGACAAGTGTTTTGAATATACAGAGATTGATAAGAAGATCACAATTACAATCTTTTGTAACTGGCAATAATTTAAAGTGAGCACAGCTGATTTTCCCTATGGATGAAACAATAAACTTTTAAACCTACAGAGGGGTAAGTGTTTGACTGAGACTACCTATCACGTTAACACAATTCTTGAAAGAAGCTAACGTGCACTGAAAACATGTAACATACTGTAATCTTACAACACTGGCAAGTTATTTTATTTGCTCTCAGAAAAAAATACACTATTAAAACTCCATTGAAGATTTAGATGATTTGGATTTCAATTTATGAAGACTAATCCACTGTGCAAATACATGCAATCTACTTTGAACTAAGTTAAAACTTAATATTTTATATTTTTGTCCCTGTATACTCACAAGGACATATGAGTCCTGTATTAAAATAGCAGCTGCTCCAGCTTAAAGGGTTCCCTCTGCCTACGTTCAGGTCTTCCGGTGATCTGACAAAAATAATGCATCCTTTAGATTTCACCACAATCATTTCTGACACTGAAGTCAAACACAATGGGAACCACCACTGAAATCACTGACAGTTTTGTTTTGATAGGCAATAAAAAAACAGAACATTTTATTGAAGTTTGACTCAGTCTGCATCATCAATGAGGGCTATACATTTTCCATTAAAGACACACAGCACCAGATTCTACTGTAGCTGTGTGGCTAATGATAGAAAAACAATGCCAGTTGACATGTCTCAGGGTGATGGTGACAGGGGCTTCAGGAGCGTCACAGGTTTGAGTGTGACACACCGTGATGTCAGAAATAAATGTGTAGGAGGATGGAGAGGAAGCGCTGTTCCCATTTCCATATATTTTACTACAAAATAGTAGCTATAGGAGGAAGGGGATTGAAAGAGTTGAGAAATAAGTGGAGAAAATGACAAGAGAAAATATGGGAGATGGATTGTGTGTAAAGCAGGTAACAACACAGCACTGTACGAAGACTCCTGTTACATTAACTACTCTCCAAATACAGCAGATGTTTTTTAAAGTTAGTTTGTAACAAAATATTTTCTCAACATTAGAGGTTCAGGTTACTTTAATAGTATAGGGTAAGGATGAGAGAAGTGCGGAGTCTTGCTTTATTAAACTTCAGAAAGGTGAACAAACTGTATGTGGTCATAGTAGTTTTATCTTTGGACTGACTGCAATTGTTAGCACTACAATAAGCCACACAGCCGTCCTTATAATTTGAATATTTAATAAGATGTCTCTTTCTGGGGCATCCTGGTGGCTTAGGTGTCTAAGAGGTCTAAGACCATTAAATCGCAACATACTTTGCCATCCGTACTCTCTCTCCCTTTATTTTTTTCCCAACTCCTCACTGTCTCAATGCCTCACAAATACACGTAACTTGTTCACTGAAAATAGCTCATCTGTGGGGCCATTATTTAACTCACTGGTCAATCATTTGAGCTAAATGATGTTCATATTTTTTTGATCAAATTTTCGTCTAACACTCGCTTTAAATGACGTGAAAACTTCATGTGACAATGTCAAGTCTTCAACTTTATTATCTTGCAGCAAGGCGTTAAAACACATGAATGCACAGATGACAAAAATATAACAAACATGTACTGCATTGATGCAGTGCTTTTATCCAAAGCGATTTACAATTTGCCTCTCATTCACACACACACACACACACACACACACACACACACACACACACACACACACACACATTGTTTGCAATGAGGGGATAATGTGGATAATTAAGACCCACACCTAATACAGAGCCAAATAAAGGGAAGTTCTAGTTAAATCTTTTAATTGCTACGGGAATAAAATGTTCTGTGTACAGTATATTGACAAGTGGTCAATATGAGTCACCTTTCCAGTGTCTTTGCAACAATTTGCTGGGTGGGTTGAGATTTAAACACTAAATAAAAGGAAAGATGGATCAATTAGATTTTTAAAAAAAATCACCGAAAGTTTCTGTGGGGATGGCACATGGCTGAAATAGTTCTACTATTGATACTTATGTGACATGAAAGTGTTAGAAAGTTAACACTGGTGGATGCGCTGGGAAAGTACTAGAATGCCTCCTTAATTGATCATTTAAGCCTTCCTGACTTTAAAAATCCATTTGGGAGAGGGAGCGAGCCGGTTATCGTTCAGCGTCTGTCACCAGCCTCTACAGAGAAGATGGACTTGCTTGACATGTGAAATGGCTCCCTCAACAGTGTACCTGACAGCAGAACCACAGTTTTGCTCCATTGTACATCTGTCACTCATACTGCACCCATCCATTGTTACCCAGGACTTACACTGGATCTCAAGATGCAAGCAGGAACATCTCACTTTGGCGAACTTGTTTTTCTTTTCTCTTTTGGAGTTTACAGAACCAAATGTTTTCTTTCTTTTTAATGCAGCAATCATCAGCCGAGCAATAGACTTTGCTGCAAGCAGAAATAAACATCAACTAGAAAAGTAATTTTCCAGCATGCGTGCCATTTAAAATGTCACCAGTAGTCTCAGCCCCAACATGATAACACTAGCATACATTAACATGATTTTTCAGACACATAGCTATTCTTAGCAGTGCATACAGTAAACACACTAACAAGTTTACTAGAAATTAGAACTGTTTTGGTTTTGTCTAACATGCCATAATTGCCCAGTTGTCTCTGTATCCACCAGTTTGGGAGATGAAAACTTCAAGTCCTTCCCCAACACACTCCTGACAGGACTGAATGAGAAGATTCCCTTGTAAGGCCAAAAACTGTGTAATCTATTTGGGTCTGGGAGCATTCTTTCCTTTGACAAAATAATATGGAAGTTTAATGCTCAGTCCTTATGGGGTTTCTAAGCAACCTGCGCTCATGGAGATGAGATCAGACTGGGTCAAGTTGCACACATACACACACACACACACACACACACACACACACACACACACACACACACTTGTTACCGCAAACATGGTCTAAAACCCGCCATCCTGTTGAATGTCACACTTTAAAAAGTGGACAGATCGCTACAAATGATAGCAGTTACACTTCAGCTCTTCATTCCTCAGACACCACAGGAGCATGAGACACATTTTCCCCTAAACAAGATTAAATTCAGCTGCATAAATAACTATACTGCTTCACCACAAGTCTGCTAAAGTGAACACACTGTCGTCTTGGTACTTTATGATCAGCTATAAAAGTACCCGTAATTCTCATTTTCAAGGGAAAAAAAGATGATAGCAGCAACATACCTCCTGAGAGCTCAAATAGCCCCAACGTCACGCCAAGAGAAATATCCAAATGCATTTTAAGCTTCCCAGTTCCATTGACAGTTAGCTGAATAAATAATGGGGGGAAATCAGCCAGGGATGAGACAACATCCAACAAAAGGTTTTGGAGCGGAGCTCAGAAAACTTTGGGAGCAGCTCCAACAGGCCGAAGAGACTGGAACTGGATCCTGGTTCAGTCTGGTTCAGTGAAGGGGATCGTGTGGGTACCTGATACCTGTGCAGTGACGGCCAGCAAAACATCAGGAGCTGCTTAATAATGAATGAGCGAGGCCTGCAGAGAGGCACACACACACACACACACACACACACACACACACACACACACAAACATACACCACATGGCTATAATAGGGAGTCACACTGACATAATTGAAGACAGGCTTACAGCGTGGTCAGGTAAAAGTAGGGTATATGACCATAATCAGTCAGAGCAACTTGACACATGTTGCTAACAAAGTACTATGTCATCACACTGCAGCACTCCATAATTTACACACAGTGGGCCTCAACTGCGTTTTGGGCTAGTTTATACACAGACAGATTCTGTCTAGTCTCGTAAAACTTCCTTTTATACGTTTTTCACTACGTTTTAGTGCAACGGCATTAAAAACAAAAGAGACCTGACAACATCAAGTGGGACTGAAAGTCTGAAAGATCATTCAGTTACAACCCAGCGTGGTGTTCAAAATAACAGGAATGATGGGTGTTGTCATGTATGACTTAACCTCAACCACACCCGCCTCATCGTATTCGATTGGCTGAGATGCAGTCCTCGTGGCAAAGAAGAGGGGAAAACCCAGTCAGAGTCGAGTAGCGGCTAGCTCCAAGCAACAAAAGTAGAAACCACTTTTCTCCTATGAAACATCAGCTAGTCACCTCAGAGCCAAAAAACATGAACAAACACTGAGGTTAAGTACAACTGATGAAGTCCCCTTGATGAGTGCAAAAACGTGAAAAGGGGAGGGGGATATTTTTGTTGAATGGGTAGTTTTTATGTATTTTGACGTAAGATATGTTAACATATCTTCCAGGGTATTTTAGTTTCTTTGTTTTCTCAGATCCTTTTTTTATCCTTTAGCTAAACTTATTTATTTTAACACCTCTGACACTCATTTAGGATTTAACACTCAGCAATAAAGAACTTGCAAGTAAGCACGTAGCATATAGCATGTATATATTTAGGGCCCATGCGCCAACAGTGGCGAAGGCCCTATTGAAACTGAAGGAATTTTTCCTTTCCTTTCCTTTCCTTTCTTCCAGCAAATGAATTGCCTTTTTGAGGGGCTTAACATACTCAAAAACTCACCAAAATTGACGGTCACATCAATCCTGGTGAAAATTTACGTATTTTAAGGGTTTTGGGGAATAGGCACACAAAAATGGCTCGCTAGCACCCCCTACAAAGTAAAAAAGAAAAAAACCTAAACCCAACAGGAAGTCCGCCATTTTTAATTGAAAGTTCGAAATTAGTGTGATTTTGGCCATTTCCACATGTCGTACTTTAACGAACTCCTTCTAGAGATTTCATCCGATCAACTTCAAATTTGGTCTGTGCCTCTTAAGACGTTAAAGATGAAAAGTTATTAAAAGAAAAACTTTTCGTCATAGGGCATGGCCGTGGCAGGGCGGCCATTTTGTGTGTTTCGCCATCGAAACAGGAAGTGCGTGTAACTTGAGTGTACATTGTCCAATTGGCTTGAAACTTTTCAGGATTCATGAGTCCAACCCTGAGGACATATGTCATGGGGCGGCGGAAGTAGATTTTATTTAAGCATGCTTTTACTTAGAAGTGCTGTGTTTTTACTATTTGCTGTGTTTTTATATTGCATGCTTTTATTTTGAAATGTGTGGTGTGTGCTTTTAATGTTGGTTTTACTTCCGCCATTGAACATTTTAACAATTAGGATTTAAAGACTTGCACCTGGGAGCCAGAGGTGATTGACTGGGTTTTTTAGATAAAAAGAGACAGGAGACACAAAGAGGACAGGCATGGGAAGCACATGGAAGATGGAGGACACTGAGAGCGAGGCAGCTGCGGACACGACAGGCAGAGGAACAGACGGAGAGACAGAGGAACAGACGGAAAGACGCAGAGACCGGAGTCTGGAGCCTGGAGCCCAGTGAGAAGAGTATCGGCCCTGGTCGGAAGGAGACCGGAGGATACATCCAAAAAACCTCAAACACCGAACGCTAGCGGCAAACAGTGGGAGGAGGTCAAACTCCTCCCTCCCGCGTAAGTTCCCTTCTAAGAACGGTGTTTGTGATAGTATATGAAACTGTGGCGTTTATTTTAAAAGGACGTTTGACTGGCCCTGAGTTCTTTTCACAGGCTATGCCCGAGGGAAGAGCCAACATTAAAGGAACTGGTTGCCAGTGGAAATCCGGACATTTTAATCTCCGACTCCTCTCTGCTGTGCCATCATTTTAGTTTGATTTTAGTTGTTTGTGTTTTGTTTTTAAAATTCTTTAAAGAGGAATTTTAATTGTTTTATGTTCTTTTTTATAATAAATTGTTATTCCTCAAAGAAACTGGGTTTTATTCACTGGTTTTAAATACACCTTTTTAACTGCTCTCCCCCGGTACAAAGAACCTGTTTTTAATCTTTTATCTCAAATTACAATATTTATAGTTTCTAAGAGGTCCTAGGCCTCAATATAAAAAAGACCTAGGTGGCGTTGTCGGCCCCCTTCGGCCCCTCTCCTCTTTACACATATAAAGGCCGATATTTACTCAAAGTCATAGCGCCCCCTAGTGGCAAGTAGGCCTAAATGTCAAGGTGCTACACTTTAACGAACTCTTCCTAGAGATTTCATCAAATTGACTTCAAATTCGGTCTGTCATCTAAAGACCTTAACAATGAAAAGTTATTAAAAGAAAAACTTTTCGTCCAACGGTGTGGGTGTGGCGTGGCAGCCATTTTGAGCATTTATCGATGAACGAAGAAGTTGTTGTAACTTTAGTGTACATTGTCTAATTTGGCCAAAATGTCTCACGATTGACATGGGTCCAGGCCTGAGGACATTTATAGGCCAAAATTGACTTTTGGTTATAGCGCCCCCCGCTGGCAACAGGAAATCAGCCAATTTGCAGTGTCGGAGGGCCGCGCAAATGCATGGTCGCAAGGAGCGGCGTCTGCCAGAAACCCCAACGCGCACAGAGGCGCGAGGGCCCGTCCAACGCTGCTTGCAGCTTTGATTGTTTTTGTGTTTATTGTTTATTCATGTTAATGTTCAATATGTTTGTTTATGTATGCACCAAACACCAAGGCAAATTTCACGTGTAACTTACTGTGGCAATAAACGCTTTTCTGATTCTGATTCTGATTCATAGTAGGTCCAATGCTTTTTCCAGCATTGCCTTGAATATTGTGGCCGAAAGTTTTAAAGTAAGTCATAAATTCTTAGGAAATCAGCTTCCAGGTTGGACTTCAGGCATGTGGCCAAAGTAATCCTTTGAAGCAGATTCCCGAAAGCAGCAGGAGTTTTCAACCCTCAGCATTATTGCCTGATTTTCTCCTGTCAATCATGCGGAGAATGACGTCACTGGCATTTATGTCACGCAGCTCCTTCAGTTAGATGGAGTGCCTTGGAAATGGCATTGGCCCAGTTATGGCCCATCTTTACATGTCAGCCAGACCAGGCCACTACTTAAACATAGAAGTCAACCACGATCCATACGCACAATTTATAGCCAGCTGTCTGTCTATCCATCTCCGCCCACGGGCACCTACGATGTAAATTCATGACCTCATAGCCAACAGCTGTATCATAAATACACTTTGAACAGATACAAGGTTTAGACACCACATTTGGGCCTATGAGTGACTTGATATTAGGGGCTACACACAAAATGGCTGAGAAAAAGAGAGCAGAGAGGGAGGGGCGGAGGATGTAATAGCAGCAATTCCTTGAGAGTCAACTCTACAGCTGTTTGACATTTGGAGGTGGGAGTAAATTAGGTGGGCTGGGTCTGTGTGTGTGTGTGGGTTTAGGGGAGAAGGGAAGACTAAGAATCAGGGGTGGAGGATAGGTCCACTGCCCAGATCTAAGCCGAGGAACACAGGCACCACTTTAGGGCAGGGTGGAATTTTTCAAGGCGTTTTCCTCCAACTGTTATTCCATAACTGAACTAAAGGCACATGCAGGGAAAATGGGACACACATGGGGTCAATGTGATAAGTAAATATCAGCTGCAAAAATCGCAAGGTATGCAGGAAAAGCTCCATATGTGCCCACACATGGCACTTCAAAAGGCCATTTCATTGCTATTTTTTCCCACTTTGGGCACAAAAAGTAAACACATGTGAGAGTTTTCTGGGTAATTAGATCTAGAAAACAGTCTGCCATATCTCATTTGAGATATACAGAATATTCTCAGAAATAAATACTTGAAAAGTGAGGTATGCATCGTTTGAAAGGTGTAACACCTACTCGTACAGAATTATTGCTGTCATTGAACCATGGTCTTACGAACCATTTGAGTTTGATTGAGTTTCTTTCAGTTTCACAAGTTAAATCTTGAAAAAAACAATTAAGTGAAAAATAAAGGAAAGTAATGTGCAGCGAGAGGAAAAAACCAAAAGGGGTCTATTTACAATGTCAAGAAGATGTCAATTTTGATAATCAAGTAATGGTTCTAGCCATTTTCAAGAACAAATGCCAAATATTCTCTTGATTCAGCTTTTAAACATTTTTTTTCAACAGGATTTGAATTTTGATTTCTTTGTAAATCACATCTATGGATTTTGAACTTCTGGTCAGACAAAACAAGCAATTGGAAGATGTCACCATGGAAACATTGTTGCAAATATGCATTATTTCTCTACATTTTGACATTTCTTAGACTAAAAAAAAACCTATTGATCGAGAAAACAATCGGCAAATGAATCAGTAATGAAAATCATCATGCGTTGCAGCTATGATTATTTTAAAACAGGTTAAGTTATTTTTTTTTAACCAAAAAATATTCCACAAGTTAAGCCCATATATCTGATTGACAGTTCTCGACATCATAATGATATCATTCCAGAAAAGTCTGCTGAAATTATAGCATTTTGATATCATATTTTCAAATGCCTCCTGTGAGCTGCTATTGCTGCTCCGAAGCAGTAAGAGCCAGTAGTAGTGAGGGTACGGGGGTTACCCAAACAGAAAAGGACACCACTAGAGAGAGAGTAACTCCTCTAGACTCCCTAAGGTGCTCTCAACAGCATCAAGACTTATTCACAAGGAGGAGGAAGTGGTGACCTTTCTATCCTCTGTAAATCATAAGCAAACAAAAGCGCAGATATTTAAGTGCATATCATTACTGAAGCCTCCATTTCCTCTCATAATCTCCCCAATGAATAATAACAAGGGCCACAGAGTAAATACAGTAAATACAATCACAGATGAACAGACTGAAGCCCAGCAATGACCTCCCTGCAATTAGCAGATGGAGATGGGAAGAAAAGAAGACAGCAAAGAAAAAGAGGTCAATGCAAGAGAAGCTCCAAGCTGACGCTCTAATTCAACCAGTCGGATATTGATTTATCTCCCAGCCTTGGGCCCCAGAGCGGCTGCCATATTGGGCCCCCCTACGCAAAAATTTATACCTGCACTCTCTTAATTGAGTCCCCACTTTGAAGAGAGAGCCTCCACTGAGTCATGAACGCTATCGCAGTGATGTGTCAACAGTCACCGGAGTCAAACATTTACACGCAACGCATGTGCGTCGTCCACATTTTGTGATGTAAGAAACATGAAAGTGGAGCTTTCTCATTCTCGCTTCATGCTGTGGTCCAACATTATTTAAAAAGTATGTCATTGAAGAAGGTTTGGGTTCCAGCCTGTTCTTCATACTTACCACAACAGTTTGCTGATTAATTTGTGGTAAATATTTATTATCATAATATTTCATTTCTTGAATGAATGTTTCAATCAACAGCAGGAGGTGTGGACACAATATTTTTTTGACCATAGTTGTTTGGAAGACATAAAAACTGCCTCTTTGATTAATGTTGGAGACAGGCAGCTGGCTCCATGCGGAGGAAGATGTTGTCTGTACTACCCATGAGGTCAAAGGTCAGCAACTCAAAGGTAGCAGCCCCGAGCCACTGTTGTTGTAACCATGCAAGTGTAGAAATGTACTACATTTGTCACAGAAGTACTAGCTTGTATCTCTTTTCTTAATAGCTATGAAGTGCTGAAGAAACTTGCACAGCAGTGTCTTAAAATGGCACCAATAGTCAGAGGCTGCAAACTGTTAACCTGACGAGCCAGATGGTTTGTTAACACAGAACCATGTGAGAAGCCGTCATTGAAAACTGTTTGTGAAAGGGCAGGCACTCTCAAAAAAATACCTGGCAGGTGAACCATCTGTCTATTTGAACAAACAATCGCTGCTGTCACACACACCTAAACCACGCCCGTAACTGCCAGTAGCTCCTCACCGGACGCTGATACATTTACACGAACTGCCATGAGACCGGGTTGGATAGGTGCGGTAAGCAGTTAGTTCAGACACAAAGAAATTACTGTCGGCTGGAGCCTGACAAGATGGATTTTTTTTTTCGTGATATGTGATTCTCGCATGATATAGTGATATGCTGTGCAAGGAAAGCATGTATTTACTATGTAGAAATCATGTTTTGAGCCTGGTGATTGTTTTATAACAAGGATTAAGCGTGATTTATGCTTCTGCGTTTAATCAACGCCGTGGCTACATACGTAGGTACGTGGAGATACCGACCCTACGCCAGACCTAACCATAGCCTGACGTGCACCTTTCAAAGAATTTAACTACACTATTGTCTTGCTCAAGGGCACTTCAACACGTGGACAGGAGGAGGGGAAATAAAACTACCAACCTGCTCTGCTGCAGCTCCATAACCACAGCATCCCCTACCTCTATGACACAAACCAGGACAACACCTTGGAGGTTTACAGCTGTCAGATCGAAGCAAATGTCCTCAAAATTACAAGGCCACTTTTTTTTACCAACATTTAGGCTACCAACTAAGTACCCTAGGTCACATAATGGTAATTATTCTATAATGGTATATGGTATATGTAGTTATATACTGTAGTTATGTCTAATTATAGATAATAAATTATATATTTCCATTTGTTTAACAATACTGTAGTATAGGTACATTTTGAAATACAGACAAAAAGGTGTAGAAAGAAAAGAAGTGTAAAGCTGTTGCTTTCCTTGACGAAAACGCAATAAATGGGCATCTGGATCGAAACCATCGGAGGACAGGCAGAGCTGTGTGAGAAATAGCTTGTGGGGAACACCAGACTCGTGGGAGGAGGAACAAAATGATCTGACTATAACAAGGCCACACAGAGACAAAGAAATGGGATGATAAAATAGCAATAGACAAAAAAAGAAACTACCTCATCCAGAAGAAAGGCACTACTAATGGAGAATGACGGACAGCTCCCAGTGTGGGATCTAAGCCTTGATCGTGAATCAACTTGTTACCTATTATTATAGGAGCAACTATACGGGTTTGACTTTTGTCTTTGATGAGTGAAAGAAATGTTCATGTTGAGCATAAAGCCAGTTTAGTGTGAGCACGCTAGTTTGAATACGCAATGCTTTGACACTGGCTCCTCAAAAAGCAGACTTGTGTGGAGCCAAGAGCCGCTTTATGTTTCCAACTTTAGCTGTGGTCGCAAAGTTCGGTCACACCCTCAGTGATACTGTAGTCTCTAGGCGCTCTCTTAATGTCTCAGACAATGAGCGTGTGGGTGAGACTAAGGAGAAATGGGGAAAAAATTACAACGGAAACCCTGAGATTCTCCGCCCATGGAGAGAAAACCTAATTAAACAGTGTGACAGCACAGTGATGGCCACACCTGCGCGTGCGGTTCATGTTAACCACGCTACGCCCTCCTCAGCTGTTCACCAGGCGGGCCAGAGGAGAATGCACGGCAGAGAGGAACTGTGCTTCTGCATTTATCCCTAATCAGTCTTGTATGATTAGATAGAAGTGCTAAACAGATGTTTACGGGAAGTGGCTGTCGTAGCTTAGCTTCGCTGATGCTAAATTAGCCATTCAAACCAGTTTGGAGCATGGAGCTCTTTTTCTGTATAACTTATGCTAAGCTATCATTTGCTATAAAAGCAGCAATCACATAGTCTCGCAAAGGATATTTTTATACCAAAAGGGCACCAGTTACATTGTAAAACGTGTGTGACGCAATCAGTCACCAGATGCAAGACTCGCTAATGTGTCAGACTAAAGAAAGGCCAAATACTAAGAACAGAGCAAGACACTGAAGGTGTTTCAGCTACTTCTTGATGTATTTTTGTGTTTTTTGGCAACTTCAACGTCCCACCTGTCCTCAGAGGACCAAACACAACATTCATTCTTCCTTAAAGACTCAAAAATACACAGCTCTGTGTGTTTTTGTTTGTCATATAATTATATAGTGACAACACAACTTACATGGCTACAGAAATATTTCTGGTGCTGGCAACATATTTGCTGTTCAGTTCATGTTACTATTCAGAGCCCTTGCACTTTTTTCCACTCATGCATTTACACTGAGCACACAGGTGATGGCAGTTAAAGTTGAGTGAGTAAGGTTTCACTGGGCAGTTGATGGGTAGAAAAGAAGGGAAATACACACAGAGAGAGTTCATATTGAGAAGCATAATGACACACCTCTCTTATAATTTATAATTCTCTCTCTCTCTCTTTCTCTTTCTCTCTCTCTCTCTCTCTCTCTCTCTCTCTCTCTCTCTCTCTCTCTCTCTCTCTCTCTCTCTCTCTCTCTCTCTCTCGCCCTTTCTCTCTCTCATTTCTTTACGACCACATCACAAGCACACACAGAAGCCAGTAGTGAAGACATGTGGTAGCTGCGTCCTCATCATGACCGTCAGCCTCACTGTAATCTTTGTTGTTTTCCAGTCTCAGCGTCCACCACTCCCACACAAACCAGATCAACCTACCATGGCGTTCAGCTCCAGCATGACTCGTAACAAAAACATAAAATACTTTCCAATTGAGAACACTGAGCAGTATCCCGAATGGACCGTTTATATTTATCTTGATAGCATCAATTGGCAAGTGCAAGTTCCCACAAAGAGAGATGCTAAGTGAAACGCAATGTATGTGTGATCTAAAATGTAAATGTTTAGCATACAAAGTCAGGTGTAAAAATCAGTCAGTAGGGTTGGGCGATTGAACGAATATAATTTGTCGATCGCTTGGTATGTTGGGCTGACGCTCAGAAAATGATGTCCCAAAATGTACCTCTAACCTGATCATTTTTGCCAGTAAATATAATGCATTACCTTTTCAATTATATTACTCTTAACACACTATTACATTTTAGATTTTGGTATAGAGTTCAGTTGAATCACTTTCACAGATGTTTTTTGTGTGCTTCATCTGACTTTTTGCTAAGGATGATATTGTAAAATAGAAAAATCTAAAGCTTTTTGAATTTTACAGATATCAGTCTCCAGAGGGGTTCACATAACCTTTATGTTTTGTGAGAATCTGGGCATCGAGATGATCAATACTGCCGCCCTTTTAAATCAGAAGCTTTTAAGTTAGAATGCTACTGACATCTTTAGAAAAGTTTTAAGGTTTCTGTGATTTAAAAAAAAAAGCAGACTTGGACGTTGGTCAAAAACACTTTTATGAGAAAAAGGGCTTTGCCGTCAGTTAAGTTACCACCCATTTAAATGCGGGAATTTGAAATCTCTGAAAGCACCTTGCATAATAAATGCATTGCCAATTGGAAAGTCTCTTGTAATGTCAATCAAGTGGGCAACTGCATTGCTGTTTAAGATATTTGGAGTTTTCTATTTAAATCAGGTGCTACATGCTGCACAGGTCATGCTTATTAAGTTATCTGACACACTTTATTATCTACGTTTTCTGAAAATGCAAATAAAAACGCCTTTAAAGTTTCTGTCAGCATCATTTCAACATTCTCACAAGTTGAGATTAGACTGAAGCGGTTACCAAACTTACCCCGGTCAGCTACTGAAAGGTTAAGTGTTCCCAGGAGGGTTCATAGTTACAGAGGTTCTTGTCTTCTTCACTGCAAAACGTCTGTCTCTGTCCTCGCTTTCACTCACTCTAACTTTGTCTCGCTCTGTCTCCCGTCTTGGAGCCCAGCTGGGCCAACCACCACCAAAGCCTGCTGGAGTGGGACTGCTCAGAGACTAAACATGACTAGCCTTAAAGGTTTTTCTTGGGGAGAAAAAGCCCACATCCCACTGTCAGTCAAGCAGCGGAGCATAGTTTCAGCTGGGCCGCCATCCAAACAGACATGAAACTATTCTATTTCGGTCTGCCATATGAGCAGTGGTGCTGCTCAGAGGAGGGGGGGGAAAGATTTTGTGGTTGGCCATGTAATTGCAGAGTGACCAGTTATGGCGAGATGTAATTGCAGACCTCATCAGATGGAGAGAAACTGCCAAGAAGACAAGGTAAAGGACTTTTAAATAAGACTTAAGAAACAACACAGACCACATAAATAAATGAGGAGCTAGGTTCCAGATGTGGCAGTAAAGGGAGGGAGGGGAGAAAAAGAAACAGAGGGAGGGACAGAAAAGAGGGGGAGATGAAGGAACTGAAATAGCAGCAGAATGAAATCCCATTTCTGACACGGTGAAAAGGTGTTTACCTTCCCAGCAACAGTCGCACAAGACGGAAAGGGGGATTGGGGAAGGTGAGAGGATGTCGGGCCGGTCTTATGTTGTTTCTGGACCTTTACCATGAGTGCTCCTGGGTGTCTGATTTCACATCGGCCTTGGAAATGACTGCCTTATGGAAAAATTGGGACCTTTAAAAATGAGGAAGGAAAATGAAAATATAAACGGCAGTCGGCTGGTTCCCATTATGAGCAAGAAGACTCAGCTGGTCCGGGTTGCTGCAGTTAATATTGCGATGTATTCTTTAGTGAATAATTATCATGTGATTATGTGAAGGGGGCGGCTCCACACACACTCCCATGTGCACATAAGGACCTGTTACACTATATAGAGTCAATAAATATTAGCTTTAGCTTAAATCTGAATGTAAACAGCTAATTTCCTCCTCATTTCCTGGCAAATGCAACAGGGGAGTGCTCATTCAACCACATTTAGAGGCACATTGCTATGTATGAAGGCAATTCTTAGCGAGACGCCATTCTTTACAGGTCTGGTTCAACATTTTGGGAAAATCACTTATACGCTTTGTTACCAAGAGTTAGATGAGACCATCGATGCCAGTCTCAAGTCTGTACGTTAAATGTTGAGCTAGAGCCATAAAGATGGGTTAGCTTAGCATAAGGCTGGAAGCAGGGGAAAAAGGTTTTTAAAAAATGGCTACCAGCACCTCTAAAGCTCACTAATGAACACGTTCAGGCTGTTCTCATGAACCATTCCTACATATAGCTTTGGAAAGTAATGCACTGTAATTTGTATGTATTCCATGTATTTATTACTGTACGCACTACAATGACTGCCGCTTTATAAGAGCGCTAATATGTGGGAGAAGGTCGGGGTGGATCGATGGGTCATAAAACAAAGGGAGTTTTCAAGCGGGAGAGCGGAGGAAGATATCCTACGAACCCGTTCATGAGAATACATTGACTTGGGCTTCCGGTTTTTATTGCTAAGCTAAGCTAACCACCTGCTGGCTCTAGCAGCATATTTAGTGTAACATTACACACATGAGAGAGGTATCAGTCTTTTTAACTCTCAGCTAGAAAGCTAATAAGTGCACAGAGAGCTAAAGGGAAATCGGACATTAAACAGACTTTGTACTTGGGAGCTGGCAGGGTAATGTCTGTTTAATGTCCGGTCCTACTGATTCGGACATTTGCGTTCTCACATACAGCTCCTCCGAGTAATGTCTAGATAAGTTCAGGGTTGCAGTGCATGTGTGAAAAGGGGCTATCATGACTCAAGCTCTCTTTTTCCCAAAATGTTGAACCATTCCTTTAAAACATTAAAAAGAAGCATTTACCAAAGCCTCTGGTTTTGAAATTGGTTTGTGGTATAGGTTTCTGGGAACTGGACTAGCGACTTGCTTCTCTCTGGAGAAGGGGGGGTCTTGCTTCTCGGTTTCTCTTATACGAACCATCTAATTTCCAACTGGAAGGGCCCCATTCAAAGCAGCTGTGTGCCATTAGGACTGCTGTACTCATTGGCATAGTGGGATTGTTAGATACTGCTGAGAAAGAAGCTTACAATCAAACCGACCCACGCATCAGCACTCACCCTCCGTACCCTCAATTATCAGAATATAGAGAGGGGGGGTTTATTTTTCCCCCCTCAGTCATGTAGGAAAAGTTTCCATGTGGATTCTAGCATGACTGCAGAGAGACAGACAGACAGACAGACAGACAGACAGATAGTATCAGAGAGAGAGCATGAGTGGAAAGACTGTAAAACAACTGACAGTTGAGGGTTTTAAAGCTTCAGGGGTATTAGAGCACAAATCCCTTTTTTTGTTTATACTCCGATCGCATAAGGTCACATGTGTTTCATACATCTCCTCTCATCTGGTAATTAATAAGTCATCCAGTCGAATAGTTGGCTTTATAACCAATCATTTATTGCTGAAGTGTTTATAGCGTGGACATGGAATGTCTGGTGTTGATGGTTTCTCACATATTCCTTGTATTACATCTGAACTATGAGATGTGTAAGCCTACAAAAACCTTGCAGTGCTGGAATGTAAATATGTACTTTACTCAAGTAGCCTACCGTACTTAAGTAAATTCAGGGTACTTGTACTTTACTTGAATATTTCCATTTTATGTAACTTTATACTTCTACCCCACTACATGTCAGGTGGATATTTTGTACGTTTTACTCCACATTTATCTGACAGCTTTATAGATGACAGAGTTTCATCCCCTTCCTTTCCAGTGAAAACCATGTATCTCCAGATGTGTTCATGTTGAATTTTTGTGATAAACTGAAGGATAAAGTGTTCCTTTATGTGTTGAGAAAATTCTCCTACTTTTTAAGCTAAATAAAGTCTTTAAAAAGCCTCTTGGATCAGCTGGAAAATGCATCGTCACAAAGCTGACAGGGCTGTTTTTCTGACTCCATGAAAAGCTGTCTTTTAAGAGATACGGTTCTTCCAGGACAGCGCCGCCACAAACATGATGAGCTTATAGAATATGATGCATTGCTGTAGCTTAAACTACCCAACAGTATATAAAGGAGTTACAATGAGCACAACCTTCAACATCTACAGCAGTAAAATGCAACATACACATTAATGCAGCAGTAATATTAATCCATAAACATCAGATAAAATAGGAAAACACAGACAGGGAACATTTTATTGATAATACTTACATATTTTTAACTGAAATAAGGTTTTAAATGCATGACTTGTAGTGGAGTGCTTTCACAGTGTGGTATTAGTACTTTTACTGAAGTAAAAGGATCTGAATACTTCTTCCACCACTGGTTCCTAGTGTGCTTGGGTGTGATGCACACTGTGACAAATGTCCTGTTTTTGCTCCGGTGCACACTTGGCAGTCATCCGTGCAACCAAATAGGATCCACTGTATCCTGTTTTTCAATTTCACCCTTATTGAATGAGCTCATTTTCCCCTCAATTTCCAAACTTACATATTACCGTATTTGTCATCCAAAAACTGAAGGGCCTTTATTTATCCTCCTTTTTTTTTAGCTCTCTGTGATTCTTCTGGAAACACTGCACCTTAAATACATAAAAGGAATGTTATTGCTGGCAAAACAATGACCTAAAACTGTAATTATGCATTTGCATGATATTTATCTGCTCTAGTTACCATGATTTATGTGAAATGAATGTTTTATTTCCTGTTGCAGGTCTTTCTAAATACATCAAGATTCATGTTTTATTTTTCACTAATGATGTTCACCTTTTCTTTAGTTTCTTTTGTGGGTTTCTTGTAACTTTTACTCAGTGGTCCCTGTAGTAGTACACATAATTTAACTCAGTAAGTAAACCACACAAGAGCTGCCCAGTACAACCAGTCCTAGTCTCGCTCTGCCAGACCTTCCTCCACAGCGCTGCAAATGAGGGTCTGGCTAGTCCACACAGCATTCTGGGATGGGAGAGAAACTTGCTCTGGTTTATTGGCATTTTTTTAAACCAATCACAATTGTCCTGGGCAGCGCTAAGCTCCTCAAGGAGCAACGACACCTCTGCTCGGGAAGGAACTTGTTTTGGTGGAACATGTACGTTCAAAAGTTGTTTTAGTCGTGCAACAGAAAACTCAGATTGGACAGATAGTCTAGCTAGCTGTCTGGATTTACCCTGCAGAGATCTGAGGAGCAGTTAACCATAGTCCTCATAAATCCACCAGAGTTTAAAATGCCAACACCAAGAAAGCGGAAGGTAACGGACATCCGGCCGAAATGAACAATCCCGGAAATGAAACGTTGTGGATATAGACCAGTCCTGTACTGATGAGGGTTGGAGATGACGGCACTTGATCGCGCCTTTTAAAAGAAAAGAGAAAAAAGAACATTTTCCACGTCTGGATTCTCACAGGTGGTCCAGAATTTGAGCTGACAAGCTTTTTTTTTGGCTCCTACAGTATGAGGTATTATGTGTCTCAGCAGCAGCAAAGAGACAGTATTTGTGTGTCACCAAAGACAATTTACCATTCCTCATGAATTAAAACCCATCAAAAGCACACACCCTCGTTATGCAGCACTGCTTGATGACTTCCATTCATGATCCACCTGGAACAGGAGAGTTCAAAAGGTCATTGTTTTACGCCTCATTGCTGTCCAGACAGCCTGGAACAATGACACTGTTCAAACATCATCAAATGTAGAAACCTTAAAGGACAATTCCGGCGCAAAATGAACCTAGGGGTTAATAACATATGTGTACCGAGTCGACCATTCTCTGGGATCTGTTTTCATGCTAATCGAATGTGTCTCTAGCTTGAAACAAGCTAGCGCAAACCGGTGATTAGCTTATAACGCTAGCCTTCGGGGCTAGTTACGAGTAAATCGCTATTTCTACACCACTAACAAGGCTCAAAATAGCACCACACTTAAACGGTAGCATAATGAGGGTCCCTACATGTAAACCGAAGCATTGAGAACTTTGTAAGTGTACAGACAGTTTATTAAAAAGATAGTTTATAAAGAATGTACCGTTCACTATACAGGCAGGCGCCATCTTGGGAAAACAGTCATGACCAGTCGAACGACGAACGCCATGCAACCAGTAACTAGTAACATAGCTCAAGCAGGGCATTCGTGGTTCGACTGGTCATGACTGTTTTTCCAAGATGGTGCCTGTGGTGCTATTTTGCAAGGGGGTAAGCCAGTCTCTACAAAGCGTACCTCCTATGGCCCCATTTTGACGCTAACAAGCACTCACCCACCGTTAACATTCCATTAACTGGCATTAATTTTGACGTCACTTTGACAGCGAATAACTTCACATCTGAAGCGTTTAAAGACTTTATTTGTCCATTGTTTATTTCTAAAGAAACACGACAATGTATAAAAAGCTCCATTACTTTGTATCTCACGTTATGGCTCCGTAGCAGCTGTTTTTGTAAAAATAGGCTAACAATTGTGTCATAACCACGCGACTTTCTGTTGCATAGTAGACAAATTACCGTACAGTACAATAGAAGCTCGCAGGCAGTTTCGACTTACATTAGCTGTTTAAGTTTAATTACTAATGTTAACTAGCATTTTAGTTAGCAATAATTAGCCTGTGCCTATGTTATCTCCTTACATATACCTATACCTGTTTCAAGCTAGAGACACATTCGATTAGCATGAAAACAGATCCCAGAGAACGGTCGACTCGGCACACATATGTTATTAACCCCTAGGTTCATTTTGCGCCGGAATTGTCCTTTAAGGAATCATCATCTTATGTTGTCTCTTCTGTCCTTGTCATTTTCCCCTTTTTTTGTTTTGTTTTTTTAGATTCAGTTCTTTCTCCTTTTAGTTTATCATTTGTGCAAATAAACAAAATACAAACAGACCACCTGTTGACCAACAGTTCACATTTATCACCAGTGGAGACTTTTTAAAATGCTTTTGTGACTTGAGTCGGACCTGTGAGACTCTGCAGAGCTCCACTGAAACTTTAGTCTAGATTATTATGTTGCCACCTATTGGAGTGCTGCTGTGAAAATCAAGAGAACCCTAAAAATGTTCAGTCACAATGCATGTGATAAAATTTTCATGAAGTAGTCTGTCAGCTAGTATAAATGCAGTACGTAAAGGCAGCTTAAACAATGTATTGTGCTGTAAGCTGTCTCTGAAATGTTGTGTTCTGTCTGCACTGACGCCGAAAAAGAAAAGTAGTATAGAAGAATATTTGTAGTATAGTAGAATATTTGTAAAACAAAGATTTAGCTTCTGATGAATAATTATTGTAAGTGGCCGTATACAATGCTTCTGATTGAAAGTGAGTTGTGTGCATTTACCTCCACTGGAGCTAAAAAAGAACAAGTCTGACTGCAGGTTTGGCTGCCTTTTATTAAGCAATTACCCATGCAGATTTTTTTTTTTGTATCATCACGTATCTCAACATATCCATGCCGCTGTGGTGTCAGAAAATACTCCCACTGAAACTGATGTGTTTACACCTGCAGACTGTCGCTGCATACACAGTGACCCAAACAGTGTATGAATGTGGATGTGGTTTCCAATATTTTTGCCAAATTATAGATGTGTGCTACACATTTTCAGGATGTCAGTCTGTACTGGGAAATCTTGTCAAATTTTAAACCAATACATTACATACGGTTTGCTAATGCCATGTGATTTAACATTAATCATTTATGGACATCATGAATCAATATTCCAGCAATTTATGTACAAATATAAGCTTCTCATTATAGAATCATTCAACCTCTTTCTACAACTAAATGCTTAAAAACCTTTAAAGAACAACACAAGTACCCCAAACCTGAGTGTATCTAAAATACATTTTAATCTTGCTGAAATCTGTTTTCACAATATCGTTTACAATATTAATCTGTCTTCGTTCTCTTCCTCCTCGCTCGGGTCTTCTTTATCGTCTCGAAACAGAACTGTACAATCATGTTTGTGTAAATTGTTCTACATCAAGGCACAAGACAACAGCCGTTGTGGGGGGGGGGGGCCTTGGGTAGGCTGATCTTTAATGGCGTCCCTCTGGCACACAGAAAAACAGTGTACCCTTGGGTGGAAAGGGAATTATGGAGAATGTAAGCGTATGGATCTCAAATGGGAAGAGGGCATAGAAGAAATGTGCTCAAACGAGGTGAAAGGAGGAGAAAAGAAGGTCATAACCACTGCAGCTTTCATTTTATTTTCCAATGATACTCATGTATAAAAAAGAGGAACCATTAGGATGTTTTTTTCTTCAGGAGTTCATTTGTTCATGTACATAAACTAAAGTGCTTTTTTTTTCTTTTTTTTTTCTCTTATTTGCCAAAAGCAAAAGGTTTCACTAACAGGATGGAAATGGGGACGAGAAGTCCTGTGGCGTCTTTTTCTATTTCCCGTAGGAACGCGAGGGAGTGGATAAAGGGCCAGTTCAGTGTTTATTTTCTGCGTGATTTTGTTTTTGTGGATTTTTGTTCACAGGTTGTTGTTTTTTTTTCTGATGTTTTTCTGGTATCAACCTCTGAAAGAAAGAAAGACAGAAAGAAATACACTTAATGTAAAGCTTTTCGAAGGACAATACTGACTGCTGTTCATCATTATTCCATTAACTAATCATTACATGATGAACCAGAAATTATTTAAATCCAATTGTGATCAAATAAATGATTTTGTGAAAAAGTCAAGTTAAATGTGAATAATTCTGCATTCATTTTTCTCTGCTAAATCCTTCTATTGCAATTTTTGTCACTTTTTTTAAATAGCAGATGGAGAAAGATTAATTTTTTTATGATACTCTTCATGATCACAAGTGGTGGATTATGAAAGCAATGAAGAAAAAGGTAGAAATCACATTTAAAGAACAAAAACAGAAGAGGAAGAAGAAACTTTCTTTTACCATGTCCCTAAAGGTTTTGGAGTGCTCACATCTGGACGCTTCTCCTCCGCCTGCCGAAGGCCTTGGCGCCGACATTGGTGGGGACGAAGTTGCTGTTGCCCATTCCCCCCGACCGGCTGAGGAAGTCCGCCAGGCGGTGAGTCACGCAGGTGGCCGTGTTGCAGGCTCGCTTCTGTGCTGTAACGCTGCTTCAGGAGAGCAAACCAGAGGTTAACGACTGGAGTGACATTCATCCATACAATACTGACACATAGACCTACACACATCAGTATTTTCACACAGTATTTCACACAGTTCATTTTTATCAGCGTGAACTTCACAGCACAGGAAAAACAGGACGTACATGTTAAAAAAATATGCATCAAGCATGCAAGGTTGAATCGCATATTTTCTATCGTTTTTTCTTACCTTTGAACTCGATGAGAGGTTCACAGATTATGTCAAGGATGCTCTAAAATCAATATTTTTGTCCATATTTGCTAATGTGTTCATGAAGTACCCACTGACTGTTTTTAAAGGACCCCTAAGAATGAAAATGGGCTAAGGCTTCCTGGTAGAAAAATACGTTTATTAAACAAGAAACATGGTGTCGCATGAGTGGATCATTTATTAATGGTTTGATTAAGTGATCTCTCTCAACTCTTCAAATTTCAGTGGCTTTTGAAATGCAATCAAATGACTATCCACGCACAGTACACAGAGATGGATGTCGGAACTGGCTCCTGAATAACATTTATGAAAACTAAGTCTGATTGTCTGAAAATTATATGGGGCACATAATTTTCTGCCAAAAGAAAAGGGGGTTGGGGGGAACAACTAAAAAGGTTGGTTACAGTTAAAAGTCATATTCTTCTTATGTCAATCGAGCAGGTAAAATTAGCATGCACTTGCCAATCCAAAAAACAATGAGGAAGAAAGTGGGATGAGGAGAGGAAGAGGACAGGGGAGAAGGAAAAGGACAGGAAGATGCAGTAAAGGTAAAAGAGGGGCTGAGGGAGGATGAGGAGGGGTTAGATGCTGTCAAACGTCTCGCCGTAGCTTGCATAGCCGTCGCTCTCAGGCGCATTGCGCTTCTTGCCGGGCGTTCCTGCTCCCACGTTCGTGCGAGGGAACGTCTGCAACTTGTGCAGATCCTGAGACAGTTTGCCCAACACACAGGTGCTGAGGTTGGAGCACCGCTTGGTTAGGGGCCTGTCCATGCTGTCGGGGAGGGGGGACACAAAAACACATGCAGAGAACAGGCTCATAGGCATGGGAAAACATGCAGGTAACACTTTCTTCATCTCTGTCTTTCGTTTTCCTTCTATTCACACACCGTTTCTCTCACATGCATTTCTTTCTCATGCCTTCGCAGGTATACAAAAGTATCAAAAAAATACACTACCCCCCTATAGCATCATGCTTGTTCCCCACCATTCAAAGAACCTGTCTTCCATCCCCTCATGCGCCAAACCTCCACCCACACCCCAGTCATTCCCCTCCTGTCACATTTTTTACACCTACAGAACAAACAGAAACCAGTCGCTTCCCACTGTCATGCAACTCCACTTAATTGACATCATGCACACTTATTCGTTCCGTTAGGCATACACTGTCCACATGCCCGGCAGGCAGGCTGGAAATAGTCTGTTCAAACAAAGTCAAAATCAAACTCATCCATGCGGGAGCAGGGTCATGACAGAGAGTAGGGGTTTTTGTTTTGTGTATTAACATCTTTTCTTGGAAACAATCAGTTTTTCTCTCTTTTGGTCAGCTAAGAAGTACATACCTCTACGCCTGATTGAACCCAAGTGGGGCGCTAGAAAATTGTATCTTCAGTGGTGTAAAAGTGGGACCAGAATATGATACGATCCCTAAAAAGATACACAAAGTCCAACATGGTAGCCCAAAGAAGAGCTGTCCCTGTTACCTTTTAATTTCACCGTTTAACTTTCCATTCAGTCATACTAGTCTAATCTTTCAGCAGCTGTTTCTGCTCAGGGAGGACATTTCAACTGCTTTTTTAAAAAAAAAAAAAAAAAGAAAGAAAGGGTTAAAGCAAAGAGGAGTCATCTGTTTGTCATCTGTGTACCTGTTTCCTTCAGTTGCCTGCTGCTCCAGCTCCTCCGCCGTCATCTGCACAAACTCCTTGACGATGGCGTTGAGTAACCTTCGTGCCTCGTAGTCGGTGAGCGTGACTCGGTCTGACATGGACTCTAAACCCGGTCTACGGCGAAGGGATGAGCAGGGAGGTTTAGGGGTCAGAGAGGTTGGGGGAGGAAAGGCATTGAAATTAAGCATTAAATCCTTTGCTAGAATTATCACCTGCAGTTAAAAGGAGGGGTGAGGATGCATGTGGGGTGTTAGGGTGGGGTAGGGCGGTGGTGGAGTGGCTGAATGGATAGGAGGGGTCAGGAGGGGATGAGGGAGGGAGGGGAGGGGTTTGCTGGGACGTCACCAACTCTGGGGGGGGATGACGTCTGAGTTCGAGGGCCCCCGGCCAACGCGGGGAAACAATCTGCGGAAAGTGCCCCATCTGAGAGAGGGGCTGATGTGTAACCGGCTTGAGATTTATTACAAAATCAATAGCTTCATGGGAACAGTGCGGGGAGTGGCTTGAATGGGGATTCATATAAATATATAGATCTCATTTTTCTCCCCTTGAAGTAAATTACACCTTTTTTCCCTGTCTTGTTTTACTTGTGTTGGTTCTTTTCTGATTCCATTATTATCTGAGAGTGATTCATGATTTCATAATTGGATTCATCCAATTGGATTAGAGGTATAACAGGATACACAAACTTCAATGATTAGGAAATGGAATATATGGGATACATATTTTAAACCTTGTAACTTTCAACTGGAGCCTATATTTTATTCTGCTCATGCAATGTGACATAAAGTGATCATACATTAAGATAAACCAGAACATATTTATTTTAAATTCGTGTGCATCCACATTATTACACACTATTTTGGAATGTCTTTTAGTCAATCTGTCCCACATACACATCCTCTTCCATTTCTACATATTTTTCTAGCAGTACTGACAATACATTATATTATATGTATTTTTAGAGAAGAGAAACCTGATTCCCTCAGTGAAAAGTATTTACTACATTTTTTTTTTAGGTGTAATTTTTTTCTTCCATCAACCTTTTTTAGGTGTCATTTTTTTCTTCCATCAACCCTCCTCTCCTTCCCACTGGTTGCGTGTGATTCTGACAACTGTGGATTTTAGGTCCGTCTACTTGGTCCGTCTACTTTTTCCACATATTTCAAGTAGCTGTAAAATGCATGTCAGCTGGGAGATGAAGTGTAAAATGTGAATGATGAGGGTCTCACCTGGCAGGGGCGGCTTGTGAGCAGTACATCTGGCAAATGACCAGGGCGTAGGCAACGAGGAAAGCAGAGATCTTCAACATAACCATGGTCCCCTACACAGCAAGAAAGACACCCCCATCAGCTCCTTGTGCACAAGACTGCTGTCATTAACACTCACACACCGCTAAAATAAGTTTGCAAGTCACCTAAGAATCTACAAAGCAAACATATATCTGGAAAAAAAAAACCTGCTAGTGCCTGATCCTCTGGTGCTTTGGGAAGAAGTTGCAACAAGAAAAAGGGCTTCCTGTCACTTCCCAGAGAGATGAGCTCAGCTCTACTCACATCTCAACTTGCCACTACTTAGCTCTGGTCTACTGCTGCACATCCTTGCTTTTACTTCAACACAACACCCCTTCAAAAGCGAGCCACATAACAATCCCCTCTACTCTTCTTCTGCAAAACACACTGTTCCTCCAAAACATTCAGCCAAGAGCACAGGACAGGTAGTTCTCTCATTTTGTACGCTGCAGGTCCCGGTGTGTGACATGCCTGTGGGTGTGTGTGTGTGTGTGTGTGTGTGTGTGTGTGTGTGTGTGTGTGTGTGTGTGTGTGTGTGTGTGTGTGTGCGTGCGTGCGTGCGTGTGTGTGTGTGTGTGTGTGTGTGTGTGTGTGTGTAAGGGTAGGTGGGGGTCCTAGACTGTGCAATGCATATAGCACTTGCTAGCGTTGGAAGAGGAGGGGTGAAAAGGGAAGGAGGGAGGGGGACTCCAAGCTTGCCAACTCCCTAAGGGACCAGTGCATTAGTGTAATGAGCTGCCAGCACACTCTCTCTCTCTCTCTCTCTCTCTCTCTCTCTCTCTCTCTCTCTCTCTCTCTCTCACTCACACACACACACACACACACACACACTCAAACCTAGTTCCACCTGTCCATCTCTTCTTTCCTTTTCCTCTTTCACTTGCTGTTCTTCACTTTAGTTCAGTTTTTTCTGTCTTTCTTCCCTTTTCTTCCCATTTCTCTCTCTCTGTCAGTCTTTGGCCTTCAAGTAGCAGACTGGACCCTCGCAAAACGGGTGATGGTGGCGATGCTGGTGACCCCAGTGACCACACTCCAATCCCATTACAAACCCAGTCACGTCACCACAGTCTAATGCAGTGAGTCTGTGTCCATATCCCCTCTGATCCACACACAAATGCAAACAGCTTACCAGGTACATTTATAGTTCCAACACATAGCCCAACAATAAAAGTCAACACTTACCTTCAGTGATAATCACCCAGCAAAAAAAATATAAATATATATCACTATGTATCTCTATGGAAAACACAATAAGTTGACTTTCTCTCAACTTGCAGAACAACTCTTGATTCTGTTGCATGCAGCGCCAACGCACCAGCCTATATATCCCACCACTTGGATTTGTGCATTGACTGTGTAGGTGTTTAATTATCCGCCGGCATCCAATCACGTTGCTCTGATGCTATGGCGAGCCAATGGGACGCCTCCCCTCAGTCCTGGCTCACTAATAAGGGATATGGCTTTGCGCTGACGTCATTCCTCAGTCAGTAAGTGCTCCATTCACAAAATCCTTCAGTCATTTGGACCATTTGCTATCCCCAATTTGCATTGATGTCATTAATTAAATAGGAGGCAAAGCAAACTGGTGTTCATGGAGAAGCATCACCAGCAATAAATATTTTAAGAACCTTCCAAAAATGTTACATTGCATGCTATATCTCAAATGCCAAATCGATAACCCCCCCACCTCCAACGCCGCCACCACCACCCCATCCAAACTAAGCACTTGCAGGCGGGGCCATCTGCTGGGGAGGGATGTATACTACACAGTGACGCACTCCTGGGCTCTTCATTCATAACACTGTTTGGATAGCACCAACTCCAGCACTACACCCACTGTGCTTCAGCTTATAGACCATCTAACACACAATCTTCTTATGTAATCCCTTGATTTGATTTGGGCCATTATGATGATTCATCACTCATGGCACTTTACAAATCATGTACCAAACCATATGGGCCAACTCTGCTCAGAGTACCTAATAAACTACTTTCAAACTACGATGCATTGAGCAATTTCAATCTTCTCCAACTTTAAGTGTGTATTTTTTTTTATCAGTGTGATTAACCTGAAACATATTTCTTGTCTCACAGCAACTACTGTATGAAGTATGACAACCCCCCCCCTCACACACACACACACACACACACACACACACACACAGTGAAACATCAAACCACATTGAGTTAATAAAGTGATACCACAGTCAGTCCAGTAATGATCACTGCCGACCGGGCCTCCTCCCACACATTGAGTAAACGAGTTGTCCTCGGCAAAGACAAATCGATGACAGCCTCCGACAAGAGCCGTTTCTCAAAAGCAATTACACAACTGTTTGTCGTGCACCATAGTCTCAATTCCCTTCCTTTTCATTAGTGTGCAGGACAGTGAGTGTGTGTGTGTGTGTGTGTGTGTGTGTGTGTGTGTGTGTGTGTGTGCGCGCGTGCGTATGTGTGTGCGTGTTTAGGATTATATGTCAAAGTAAAAGAAAGGGAGGGGTTACCTCCCCTTGTCTGCGTCATAGAGGAACCCCATTAGACAGGATGAGCCTTTTAGTGCTATTGAGCCACAAAGCTTACCCATGTCAGATGCTAAATCACTGCAGAATAGACAGCTGCTGGGTCTCAAGCCACATCTAAAAATCTACATCACTACTTTCCACCTGTATGTCCACTCTGCTGCCTAACGTATTACACAGTGTTGGACAAATTGTAAAATACCAGAAGACCACTAACGTTTTTTTAAAATACAACTTTATCTTAAGTTCTCATATCGGCTTCAGACCTTTCATCCAAAACTTTGAGCTGTTTTCATGCCAGGCTGCATCAATGGGTCATGGCAGACTATGAAGTACTGAGATCTGTACACACATCTAGTGCATGTCTGTCCATCTTGGAAGAGGGATCCTTCCTCTGTTGCTCTTACTGAGGCTTCTGTCATTTTTTCTCCATTAAAGTTTTTTTTTTTCCGTTTTAAGGATATAGGGTCATATTTCCGTACAGATTGTAAAGTCACTCCATGTTGGGGCTATATTATAAATTAAATTGACATGAATGGGTTGCTTCACTGATAGTCTATATCGTTGACATTCCACTTTCGGGATTGCTCCAGAGCCACAGGAAATTCCGCCAGATGCATGTATTTTCTGTTTCCTTCCGCTTTCTTTGTGTTGGAATTTTAAATTTGGTGGATTTATGAGGACTATTGTTGAGTGCTCCTCAGATCTCTGCAGGGTAAATTAACTAGCTAGACTATCAGTCCAATCTGAGTTTTCTCTCACACGACTATTTTGCCGTGGCTCTGTGCAGCGCTTAGCACCGCCCATGACTGTCTGATTGGTTTAAAGAAATGCCAATAAACCAGAACACGTTTTTCTCCCATTCCCGAATGCTATGTGGAGCACCCAGACCCTCCTTCTGCACACTTTGGAGGAGGGTCTGGCGAAGTGAGACTACTTCACTGACTACTGTGAACTAGAGACTATCTCTCAATAAATCTGCTGCCTTGCTTTCTCTGTTGCCCTGATATTAAAGAGTTCCTTTTAAAGAGTGATTAAGGGTGAATAAAACCTTCAACGTCACATCTATAATTCTATTATTTTTTTCCACCCTATTCATGAATAATCAATTTGGCTAGATTAAATAACAGAAATACTCGTATAATGCAATACAGTAACAGCACCACAAACTACAACCTCCAAAATGATACAATGATCATACAGTTGATCATGCATTAGTTTTAGCTAGGTGTACTTAATAAACTGGCAACTATACAAAAAACCAACCAGTCTTACATTCTAATGCTTTTGAATAAAAGTGACATTGAGGCTGAAGAGAACAATAAAGTATGTGTGTCCATAGAAGAGTATGTTGCAGAGAGAGAAAACAAAAGAGCATACTGCATCTCTGTCAAGTAAGAATTCAGTTTTAAAGGTGCTGTAGGTAGGATTGCAAAGATCCAGGACTTAAGCCTGGTTCACACGGCAGGATAATTAGGCCGATTTTAGCCCCGATTCACCCCTTCCGACAATCTTAAGGATGCTCCGATTATCGTAAAATAATCTGATCAGATATTCCTGCCGTGTGTGGTGTGTTAAGACTGCTCTCGTCTGCTCGGAAGGACGTCGGGACCGCTCCGATCTCAAATCGGGGATATCCAACATGTTGGATTTATTTGGCCCGATTTCTCCTCGTGTGTGGTGTCCCCCGGGGACAAGCGAGCACGCAGCCTGTGGACTGTGGCGTGTAGCCAATCAGAAAGCGAGGTGACGAGGCAGCGAGGAAAGCACTGGGAAACAAAATCAAAACAGCCGGCGGCATGGCGCACCAGAAAGTCCGGTGGACGTCGGGGATAAGTATAGCAAGTATAGTCCATGCTCGTGTTGTCTCCACTTCTTTGACCATCGCATTTTCTTTTGATAACTTTTTTTTCGGTTAAAAACAAACTACAAACTATCGCCACTGCATCCTCTTCGTCCGCCATGATTGTTTACTCCGAAGTCACATTTGATCTCGAGGGATTTTGCGAGATTTCCCGTCTGACCTGGGAATGCTCGGGAGTCAAATCGGTTTGTGTGTGATGTGTTGATTTTGCCGTGTGCTGCGCACCACACACTGTACGACCAAAACTGTTAGACCCATGATTTTTTATCGCCGTGTGTGGGGTCTCTCAGAATTGGAAAATCGGCCGACAATTTTAAAATCGTCCCGTGTGAACCAGGCTTTAGCCAACAAATTTGAAAATTGACAACTTCTCAGTCCCTCCCCCCTTTCCGCTAAAGCCCAAAACAGTCTCCTAAGCCCCTCCCCCCACAAGTGAGGATGAATGCACGAGCAGTGATTGACATGCAGCTAGACCCCCCCCCCCCCCCCCCTCCCCTGGCCCTGATTGGTGCATCTGAACAGGGAGCGGTGGATTTTTGCAAATCGCACTACAGGCTGTAGTTGGTGCCAGAGGAGCTAGATTTTTTTTTATTACCTGCTTCATGTAGTTCTACTCAAACACAGGGTCAGTTTCAGCAAATATGACAGAAAGTTTTACAGTTTACAACTTTCTAAGTCTTACCTACTGCACCTGTAACTTCAATTGAAGGTCTGTATGATCATTTACTCCATTGGTTCCCAAACTGGGGTATAGAGGTACAGAGGGACATAGGGGGTATGCGGGGAAAAAAAATCATATACGAGTGCGGGGGTTGGGGGTACGTAGGAGTACGTAGCTTGAGGTTGAAAGTCTGAAGGGGTTTGGGAAACACTGATCTACTCTTTTCAACCCTGTTCAATCAAAACCAATTGTAAAAAATGTGTGTGGTGTGACTGTGTCATAGTTAAATAAAAAAATTCAATAGTCCTTTCTTGGTGCCTTTTCTTAGCTTTCACCAGACAGTGTGTCACGTGTGAGCACATCTCTGTGTGCGTCTGTGGATCTATATATTGTATTCCTGCGTGTGGGTGAGTATATCTATACCGTACGTGCGTGCTTACGTATATGTGCTCATGTTTTCAGTGTGGGTGTTCCTTTTGGGTCATTTTCACCCCAGGGAGATGCACAGGCAGTCCTGACCCCTCCAAAGTTTCCCCCTCAGTTCCTGAAAAAACTTTTGAGCATCAAGTCGATATGGTAACCTTTGAAGCCGTGCCTCCCGCAGCTGAGATCAACTTGTCCACCCTAGTGGAAGTTATTACTGGGGACACAATGGCTGCTGTGTCTGGTGCTGCTGCTGCTGCTGGTGCTGCTGCTGCTGCTGTGGTATTGATGGGTGTAAACAGATATCATGCTATATGTCATCTTTATGGCTTAGCTCTATTGGTCTAATCAAGCAGCTCATGTGTAAATGTAGCAACAAAAAGTACATCTGCAGTAATGATGCTCACACACGAGTGGTGGTATTGATATTATATACTTGAACGCTGACACAGCGCTGTGGATATTACTGGACTGCAGTGCTATATGTCAACGTAATGACAGAGCTCATTAAAGAGTTAATGTATAGGTATGTTTCATGTCATGCAAACACACATGCACATAAAGTATTCATACACACGCATTGGTATTATCGCATGAGTTCCAATGTTATGTCAATGGCTTAGTCGGGACTGTTAAGAATGTCATGTCTGTAAATGTGACCAAAATGTAATATCTGCAAAACAGACATGTAGGTGCTCACAGGCTCACAGTTCTCAGTTCAATCTACTATATACTGTAGCCTATTATGTCTAAGAACACGGTCTTGGATTAAGCTTTGTGAGAATGCATTTTTGAGATAATTTTATAGATTTTAAACTGTTTGTAATTTAGGTCTGGCTCTGTGTCCAGATGCCCTCAGACTTTCGGTGAAGACTGGTCTTCTGGGTTTTGGGTTTGCTGTGATTTTTTCATGCTGTGTTCCTGTGCTGCCTTTGCCCATCTACACACCTGCTCTGAATCAGCCTTGTTAGTCCTTCTCTGCCTCCAGAGTTTTTTTGTCAGCCAATCAGCTCCTTTCCTGCCTAATCACCTCATTCCCCTCACCTGAGCTTCTCCGCCGATCTCTCCACCTGTACCTCATCCCCTCGCCAGATTAGTTTGTATTTAAGTCCTTGGTTTTTAGTTCAGACTTTGTTGCGTCCTTGGTTTTGTTCTCTTATGATCAATTTTGCCTTACCTTCACAAACCTTGAATTAAGTTATTGTGCCTGCAGTCACCTGCGTTTCGGTCCACCTGCTTTACCTGTCGTGACATAAGGAGGATTTTCTGAATTCTAAAATCTGAAAATTTAAAATCACAAAATTCAGAGATACATGTTTTTCACTGGACGGCAACTCCATGCCAGCAGGCGGCATACAACTACTACTAGAGCTGCAACAATCAGTCGATTAGTTGATTAGTCTGTTCATTTATTAATTTGCAACTAGTTTTGATAATAGTTGCTGATATTAATTGTTCAGTCAATTTCAATGCAAAAATGATAAATAAAAAATATTTGCTGATTTCCAGCTTCACATATATAAGTTTTGGGTTTTTGGTTGAACGAGCCAAGCAGTGTGAAGATGTTATTTTGGGTACTGGGAGGTTGTGATGGACATTATTTTAACATGTCCTAGACTGAAAGGTTAATCAATGAATCAAGAAAATAACTGGCAGATTAATCATGGTTCCTAACAGAACTTATATCACATCCGGGGTGGTAAACTCCTGAAAAAGTACAGTATAGACCAACTTCCTGCTAATGTTGTGTTTTACCAAATTGTATTATGTCAAGAAACATTCAGCAGATTTTTAAAAAATAATTTAGTTTTCTCAAAATATTAAAATGTCTTATTGTGCTATCAAGATCTAGTAATTACTTTTCTCTGCAGTACACCTGTCCACTTGAAGCCCTCATTGAGTTCCTGTGAATCACCTGGGCCACCTGCCTGCACAGCTGCTCCTCGTTAACTCATCAGTTAGGGGTTATATTTTAAGGTCAGTTTATCTGGCCAAAAAATGCTGTATTATAGTACACATTTTCTCTACTGATTTAACCATTCGTCAAGCTTTATTTAGTTTTTTAATGCAGCAATTAATTTTATTTTTATTTTTCATTCTATCTTAGTTATACCTCTGTTTGACAAATTTCTAAAATTGCCTAACTCCAACATTACAATATTAATTAATGTATTCTTTAAAGCTATAGTGCGTAGTTTCTGTCGCCTCCATGACATTAGTAATGACAAAAAAACTGTCGGCGCATCCACATGATACAAGCCTTCCGTGATCGCGCAAAATATCAAAAAGTTACGCCCTAAAGCTTTAATAGTAATAAAACATTTTGCAGGTAATACTTCTGTACTGTTCTGTTCTGTAAGTAACATTTTTGAGTAACACGCAGGACTTTTTAGACTATGGTAGGCCTACTTCTTTTACTTAAACGTACAATATGTAATTTTCTGCCGCTAGGCGTCTCTCAATCAAAACAATGGATGTAAACACAGACTTTTGATAACGTCGTGAAGTGGCATTATGGGAGTTGTAGTTTTCATTGTTTAACACAATTGGTGATTAAAATATATCTGTTGTTAAAATATATCTGTTCACGGATGGGTTCATCCATTATAGTTTATTCATGTCATTCTGATAAAATAGCTGCAGTTTCCCCCACATAATTATGTTTTTTTGATTCGATTTGTGGTAGCTAGCTAGCTAGCTAGTTGACCAGTTAGCGAGCAAGCAAGCTAACATTAGCCAGCAGCTAAAGCCACAATATCAAAATATATATTCCCGTCAGTGTCACTTTTTGGATGTTTTCTGCAATGGGGGAAAAGGGTTTGTTGTCATGTTACTCAACACCGCTGAAAGACTAATGCCACGTTCTATTTACCTCGGAACTCGGTTTTAACGAGGTCAAAGTCGTAAACACGCCCCCTGACCTTGGATTTACAAGCTCGGAACTCGGACAACCTCGCAGTAGCCCGAGTTCAAAATCCACAAACAATTGTGAAAAGCTGCAGTAACATAAAGTTATAAGCACTTCTGTCTTATTTGTGTCACTAAATCAATTGTTCACACAGGCATGTCCAACTTCTATCTGTGGACATGTTGTTACAAAAAACGGCGTAATGCGTTGTTATCAACTGGTATTGCTAACAATAGCTAACCGGGCTAGAGCTAATGAAAACAATGAAACTCCGACTTTTAAATAGAACGCATTCAACTCGGGTATGACGTCATTCCCAGTTCCGGCTTCCGAGGTAAATAGAACGCGGCATTACTTAGCGGCTGGGACTGGCTGCCGGGTATCTTCGGGGCTGGCCGCCGAGTATCTCCGGTGCCGAGCCACAGCACCAGAGATAGCGGCCGATTTCTTACATCAATAGGATGGCTGCCGGATGTTGCTTTCGGACTCTCCCTACTGTCACCATTTGTGGGTCAAATGTAACTGTACAGAAGACCGCAAAACGCTAAAGGGGTCAGAATTTCAGCACAACACCGCGGCCAGCCAGACTCGGATGCCTGCGGCGATATGGTCTGTTTCCCCAAAGGAACATAGCGCTTTCTGTTACTGCCGTTAGCATCGTTATCACCCGGCGCTGGAGTTTGTGCTGGCTGGGTTCTGTTTGCTGTAAGTTAATAATAGTGGCTGGCTGCCGGCTAACTGTGGATGTGTCGTGTCCCCGGGGCTACTGTTTGCTTTCATCCCGACTTAAGTCCCTTAGCGGCGGAGAGTGAGGCAGAAAAACCAGGGTGGGATACCTGGCTAAATTAGCATTAGATTTGTCTTCTATCTATACAGCTAACATTAACGCTAGCTGGCGAACGTAATCGTGGGTTACCCCAGTGTTGTTTAACGTTAACTTTACCTTGATCAAAACAATTATACTTAAAATAACTTCATGAACGTGTTGAACAATGTTGTAACCTTATAACGTTAAAGTTCCCCACCTCGCTAACGTTATGTGCTACAATGAAGCACATAACGTTAAGCTGGATCAATCAATATTGAAATGTATCAATAAATAAGATATCTGCTGTATTACTGTGTTGTAAGTGGCATGTAATCAATGACAAAAGGATGCTGTGTGGTAGAAAGCAAGCTGTATTACGGTTACTGAGTATTAATCTTTCTGTGACATTGTATGATTTACGATTACTCTCGAACGTATCATCTTGGTGCCCATGTTTTGACGGAAGTTAGAGTAACTAGAGGGGTCAAAGGTGTTATGACGCCACTGACAGGCGACTAAACGAAACGTCCCGTGTCATTAAAATAAAATAACAGATTTCCTTGGGTTTGAACGTTGTTGGAAACATTTGGGATACTGTAAGTACACAACTCAACAAAATACAGTTTATAACATAGGTATAGTCGTTTTTAGACATTTTAATGCAGAAATGTTACATATTGTACCTTTAAGTAAAGAGTACTTCTTCCACCACTCACAACATGTACATATGTACATTATATTGTTTTTGTTTGACCAGCCGAACGATGAGTGACACTCGCCGTAATGTAATGGATTATTAGGGCTTAATATTCCTTTATGAAATGAAGCAACAATACACGTGTTTGTAGAAGGGGCACAACACTGTGTTTCTCAGCTGACAGCTGCTGTAATGGCTCTCTCCACCTACACAAAACAATAAGAGTTAGCTTGATATTGGATCTTCAGTGGATATTTGTTGTTTCACTTTCAATAACTTGCAAAGCGATTAACGATTAAACCAGAATAATTAGTGCATTCGCGATTCTTAGAAAAGGAAAAACTATTTACAACCACTGGTTTTAATACTTTGAAGTGCCGCCCACAGACACATGGAAACCGCTCACGCCAGATGAAGGACATTCTAGGAAATGCAGGAAATCACTAAGTAGCCGATGGACATGGATGACTGACTTTAATACTGTCGATGATGCTTTTTGCTGTCACACTGCGATTATTCTACATGACACTTCATAGCTTGTGAATCACTACATCCTTTGATCCTTCTGTTTGAAAAATGTAAGATTTTATTTGTAATTATCTGACCCAATTGACCAAGTGCAACAGGCAGTGCGCTGTCAATTTGATCTATTGCATGCCCCTTTTGTTGCCCCCAGCAAATTACGCAATTGTTGTTCACTTTGTTAAAGCAAACTGGAGAAAATGAGCAAGAAGTTATGTGTGACAACATTTTTTATTCTACACTTTAGATTGAAAAATCATGGTGAATGACTGCTTGCTGCCTTTTAAAAATCCAATGGCATACAATACCATTGCTGCAACAACAACAAATCAATGAAAACACATACATTTTACAACAAGGTTCAGGATTAGGCTATATGTGGGTTGCATTCTAATTAATTCGAACAAATTACATTTTCAAGAATCAAAGGTGAAGTCTTCAAATGTCATGTTTTGTCCGACCAACTATCAAAAACCTAAATATATCTAATTTACAATGATAGAAAATAAAGTAAAGCATCAGAACATCCCATTGGAGAAGCTTAAGCCAGAGAATGTTTTGCGTGTTTCCCAATTTTTGCTTTAAAAGGGATAAAACGATTAATTATGAAAAAATAGTTGCTGATTAGTTTTCTGCCAATCAACTGATCTATCACTCAACTAATCGTTTTAGCTCTATCACATTTCTAAAATTACACAAGGCAATGGACATATTAAGTGAAGGACAAGAACAAGTGAAAGCAACATTACATCTCACAAGCTGTGAATATAGCCAGTATTATACTGTAATACTTTTCCATGTACAGAAAGAATAAATCACCATTGGGAGGACAGTGAGTGTTGATGGGGTCAGAGCAGGGTGATATGATCTATGAATGGTACTCCTCACCATTGGGCACCTTCCAGTCAGTTAAGGCTAGGCCCATCCAGATAAATCACTTCCTGAAGAGAAAGGAAGGCGAAACAGCACTTAAGTCATTATCCAACTGCAGCCTCCTGTAATGGCTCTCAATCTCCAAATCTAATCAGTGGCTTGCCACCACAAAGGAGGCACGCCACCTGATTAAATGCAAGTTCAAGTGGTGGAACTGGTGTCACTTTGTGGTTTTACGTCAGCGAGAAGGGCAACTGTGTTTAAACACCTGGGAGGGAGTAGCAGGAGCAGTTGGAGTGGAGGATATGTAGCTTCAAGCAGGTACACTCTTGAACATGTTGTTCTATCAGTTAAACTGGCGGGACAAGTGGCTCTGGGGGACAGGTCATCAGTTAAGGAAGCATGTAAAATGTCAAGGAGCACGCAGGACTGTCTAATTTTCCATTGTTCGTGCCCAGGCATTAAGGAGATTACATTCAGTTGTTGAAACCTCAAAGAATCAATCAGAGGCCTTTGACATAGCGGTGGGGAGGGATGGCAGCCCCCTGCCTCTGGCATCACTGTCTGAACGGCTGGGCTTGCTTGTATCTACTCCACATTCATTCAAGAAAAAGGAGCATCCATAAAAAAGAGACCTCTCAGCAATCTATAGCTAGACACTTACAAACGCTGTGGACTGACGGAGCAACACTAAAGTGGGTTTGTGTTTCCAAAAAGTGCCCACTGAGACTCCCATTTATCATGATTACAACAGAATGAATGAGGTGACCTGACTAGCAGAAATATGGTGGAATTGGATTTGAGTTGGGCAGCGATTATGCTTGCCAACTCGACTATATAAAACATTATTAGAATCCTTCAATCATTTATTTCATCCACTCACATTTCCTACTATAAGGCAAGACGTCATGCAGTCCTAGACGCTGATGCATAAACAACTCAACTCCAATCTGGATCCTTTTTTTGGGACATTACAGAGAAACACTAAAGCTTATACAGCACCAATCGACAACTAATTTACATAGTCTGACATCAGTTATCCTGAACCACTCTACCAAACAGTGATTGTCCATTCATAGTTTAGCAAATGTAACTCGGCACAGCAGGTCAGTCAAACTTTGGATGTTGAAACAGTGTGCATTGGATTCAAGTAATAGAGATATTTTAAAGAATTTGGAGAGTGATGTCTCTGTTTAGCCTTTGCAAAACACAAGAGCAAACAAAGAGTTTGTCTGCTCTAACTTAAGGTGCATTATTAACATGTCAAGCTAACGAGCAACCTAGACTCAGTTACAGTAGTAACTGAGTGTTACTTCCAAGGCCAAAGAGAGTACATCATTGACTAACTACATTATGTGGGCTTACAAGTTATGTAAAAAAGAAGCCATGTTTATGACTAGCACATCCCATACAAGCAACACTTGTGTTAAGAGTTTAGGGTAAGGTTAGCGGGTCTGTTTTGCAGCACACCCCAGCCAACATTACGCAAGGTAGCTCGATTACATTTGTCAAAAACATTGGTTGGTCTTTATCCTGAAAGCCTTTTTTTCTTTCAACGTTAAAAGTGAAAACATACTGTTTAAAATTTGAGTAAGTACTTAAGCTAAGCCAAACAGTGTTATCCATGTTAGAACAGAATAGCAGTTAAATGTTTCCTTAATATGTCGACTAACTAGACTACAATGCAATACAAGAATAATGGTGTTTCTGAGGGCTGCAACTAAATGATTATTTTCATTATCAATTAATCTGATGATTATTTTATCTATTAATAGTACATTAAATATCAGCAAATGGTGGAAAATGCTCATGGCAATTTGAATTAAGTCTAAGGTTACGTCAGCTGGTTAGCTACATTTACCAGCTATAGTTGTCATTTCGCTGGCTAGAAATGAGAAGCTGCTTTTGCTTACCTCTTTCTGAAATCTATAGGACCCATTGTTCCACAAATTAGTAAGATGTAAGTGGTAAAATGGTGTAGCAACCGTAACTAAGTGGGCTTAATGAATGATCAATTGAACTACCTAGCCCCTCTCCCAGAGACCAGTGTAGTGTCCAGTTGAAATGAAAACACAATGATCAGACCCTTGATGGAAACAATGTGTAAACTAATATCTTAGGACAGGAATCCCTTTGTGCACAAACCAGATCACAGACACTCAATACAACAAAAATAGCTCAACTGCCCTTTTAAGATACCAATACTGCTTGGGATTTTGTGTATTGCAACCATTATTTTTGCTTGAATAACTCTGATTTACCTTGAGAAACCGTGGAGTGACTCAGGCTGGTGCCCTGTCAAAAAGCTGGGCAGGGGCAAGCAGTTCCTCTGAAGTATCTTAAGGAAACTTGGCTCTCGTCTTTGGAGTCATTTCAGATTCAATCACACTTGATCAACTTGGACTGTGTCCCGTGGTATTTATAGAAAGTTAAACGTTATGCGGTTATAAAGCCTGGCCGAGACCCAAGAATCTGCCATCATTTCTGCCTCTGCAGCAAAGCTGAGAGTTGGAAATTTCTGGCTCTTTGTATGGCTTAAAGATGCACACGTTACAATGAAACCAAGACAGAAAATCTTCATTAACAGGCAAAAAAATTATTTCAACATGGCTTTTCATTTTACCAAACTGTCTTTTTAGACAGTGGCTCTCGGCAAAGGCTTAAATAATCATTCTTTTTTTCTTTTGTCAGAGTGCACTTTCTTTCACCATCTTTTGTTTTTTTCCTGAGGCATCATCATTTTCTTTCATTGCCTCTTTCTTTTTTCTTTGTTATCCGTTCTCGTAAATTCTGCTGCCTAGGACAAGTTTGTCATGTGTCTCACCAAAGAGTACTCATCATTCTTTGGAGACCTTGTTCTTTCCACAGGAAAATATCTGAAATTGTCAAATTCCTGACCCATTAACCTCTTCTTTCCCTTGTAATGTCACCCACGTTGACGTAATTGAGTCTATACCAGTTAATGGTTCAGCCGGCATGGCAATGAAATTGAATACGGTGTGTTCAGCCATTGCATTTCTTTTCTCCACCACAAAAACTGGGACAGTTTTTCCAATCAGTCAAATGCAGTTAAAAGCGCCCTTCACTCGTAAAAGCCATTATTGTGACATGATGGATCCTGAAGCACAAGAGGCCATTAAGAGGGTTTAATGAATAGATTAGCTGAAGCAGCCAGGTGTCTCCAGAACAACACTTGATCATACGCCCACCTAAACCTAAACGTTGCCACCAAAGTGCCTCTGGCCCATTAGGTGCCAAATCACTGAAGATCAGTCATGTCGTAGCTCTTTTTACTTCACCAGTGGACAGGTTTTTCAATAAATTGTACATGTTTATCGCTTCTTGAAGGGAAAGAAAGCATGTCTGGTTAAATACATTTGGTAAAAAAAATGTTTCTATATTAAAAACTAATACTCTGAGAAAGGATTCCATCAAGAAATCCAAATATGTCTAGACTTTATTATTTCATTGGATTTCCGAAACCGCCATGTGTCAAATAGCATAAATATCAAATTGAGCTAACCTTTTACTATGACTTCCTCTGTGGGCTGGACTTCTTCATCTTGGTAAGTATTGTTTGGCAGGTCTCCCTGTCCTCATTTGCGGCCATGCATGCTCCACTGTAACCAACAATACATACTTAGGTAATATCAGGATAAAACCCACTGTCAAAGCTGATGACATGATCACATAGCAATGGCTCTCCCAAATCAACCATTGGCTTTTTATATCATCCTGTAATCATGTAGATCAGTCACACATGTGATACTAAACTATAAGCTTTCATATAAATCCGACATTCAAGCGCAAAATAGTCACATCACATGAATTTTAAAGCCTGAGGATATTTTCATTTAGCAAATTAGTTAAAGCTATTTGCTGTCTGGCTGTCCCAAGTTGTCTGTTGTACAGCATGTTATGTTTCTACTCAAGCAATTCTGCATCTCTTCAATGTTGTATAAGTCTCTTTATTTTTAGTGTAAATGTCATACTGTTAGTTTTTTTTGACTATTAAGACAATACATAGGCTACATATATAGATGTACTTAGATATTAAAATGTGAAAAAGAAAATCTGTGTCCACTTAAATCTTGTTTATTGTATTGTTTATTAAAAATTGTTTATTTAAGCAATATTATTATGTAATAATCTAATATCTAGGCTATATTAAAGACTCGGGATCAGCTTTATGGGCCAAGTAAGTGCACATGCAAAGGAATTTGACTGACTTTGGTTTTTGTCACTCTCAATGTACCGGCACAGAAACAGACATAACAGCTAAAAACAAGGACAACAAAGCTGAAAGTAAACAGACATGTGACTACTACGTACATATATATATATATATTGTGTTGGTATATATATATATATATATATATATATATATATATATATATACACCAACACAATAAAATGTGTAGACTGTAAGACAATAGTGCAATGGTGCAGAGTGCAAAGGGTGCTGAAATAAATATGGAATTATTAATGTAACAGGTTCCTTTATATATATATATATATATATATATATATATATATATATATATATATATATATATATATATATACATGAGGTAGTTGGATTCAACTGTTAAAAAACAGTGTCTAAAAATAATTAGTTTACAGGTACATTGTCGTACAGTGGATGCTTGGTGTTACATGGTTATTGACAAGGCTGTGATCCATTGGCTGGGCTACTTTTATATTTTGTTCCTAATCTCAACGTAAGCATATGTTCTGATGTATTTTTGCTGCTATTTAAAGTTATTGATACTACTTTAATTTCAAGGAAAGTGTTCAAATTGCAAATTGCAGGAGTCTCCCTAGGGCTCTATTCCATTTCAGTTACCATTGCCAGACCTATCTCCACAGCGCTGTGGAGTACCTCCAGCCTCATACATTAACATACTAATAAAGAGGAATTGCACTAACTTTTAATTTAATTTATCTGACATATATCCTCCTAGCAGCAAGGAACAGAAATACATGTGTGATGCAACGTGAAGCTCATTGTACTGAACTTCACACGAGCCAGAAATCAGGCTGATGTATTACACAGCAGCTAGCTTTTGTGTCAAACATTCATCTACTGTGAAATACCTCATTGTCTAGAAAAATCAGATCAGAACAACAAAATGAAAAGGGTGACTCATGATCAACTAACCTCTCCCAACTTCTTCCAGCTCTTGCTATCATCAAATCTGTCTGTGGAACTCCATTCAACATGGGCGTCGGAACCATTGTATGTGGGTGGGACAAGACCCACCCACTTTTTGGGACCAAATCCATTCAACTTGAGGAATGCCCAAATATATCAAATTCCATTCAATTCCAAATCACAAGCGGCAAAACGTCTGGTTTCAAAATGTGCTCCTTGGGAAAAAGATGTGGTTATGCCCTGTTTATATTAATCAAAGGAATTGGACTTTGTGGTCAATTGTAGTCGGATGCAAAAGCCCCCTTCCCTTACTGCATTATATTCCATTAAATTTAAAATCTTTGAATTGTTACCTGCAAAATTTGTATTTTCTTTGACATAAATTAAGAAGTTTTCCCCATAAATTTGTGCCTGAAAATGTATCAGAATGCAGGAAATTAAGTCTTTAAAGTGCCCATATTATGAAAAAAATCACTTTTTCTGGGATTTGGGGTGTTCTTTTGTGTCTCTGGTGTTTCCACACACATACAAACTTTGAAAAAAATCCACCCATGCTGTCTAGAGTGAGATACGGTTTCTGAATGTGTCCTGCCTTCAGTCTCTGGGTGAGCTGTTCAAAATCGGCACTGCTTGTGACGTCACAAGCCGAAACGAGTAGGCTAACCGCAACCATTAGCTTGTAGCGTTAGCAGCATGCTAGCGTTAGCATGCTAACGCTAATGCTAACGCTAGCATGCTAACGCTAGCATGCTACCTCGTTCTCAATAGCAAAGCACTGCTACAACACACACAAGTTCACCATAATCTACAAAAGAACTACTTACATGTGCGCCCTCATTTAGAAGTCTCCCAGCTAATCCTGCCTTGTAACTGACTGAAGTTGTAGAAACAGCCTTTTTTTTACTGTCTATGGAGCTAGCTAGCTGACATGATCTACATCTGAGTTACTGGGCATGTGCAAGTGCAATCAAAGATAGTACAGAAGAAGAAGAAGAAAAGAGGTCTCACTCTGTAGCTAAAACAGAGACCAGCTGAAAAGAGGAGCTGCAGCAGTGAGAGAGAGCGGTGCAGTACAACAAAAATATGGTGTTTTTTGAAAATTAAACCATGTAAACCTATTCTGGTACAACCTTAAAATACAATTATGAACCTGAAAATGAGCATAATATGGCTGCTTTAACGCTCAAAATTTCCTGGGGGAGGACTCTCAGAGCCCCCACTTCATTGTGTCCGCACAAAGGCCCATTCTGAGTTCGGAAAAACCCTGTAAACAAGCTGGTATTTAGGTGAATGTTAATTTTTTGTTTGCCTGTTGCTTTTAAAGGCATCATGTAGTCTTAGATGCCAAATTGAATTACAGTACACTTACACATGTTGTTATTAAAGCCAAAAGTGATCTGACATGTTTGCTAGGTACAGTAATGTTTACATCAATCAACCAGTGTCAGCAGCTCTTTGAATCGTGTTCAATGAGAGAAGCTAGTTGTTGTACCAGTGCTGTAAATAAATGTGTTTTATATTGAAGCCAAGCTGCTACTGTATGGTAATCTTCACTTCCGACGCCCATTCCAATCAATCATGAGGTTTGAGCTAAATTGTGGTGTCAATTTTTTTTTCTTCTTTTTGCTGCCATCCAATAATAATATTAAACAGATCAATGCAATGCTATCTGACAGAAGACCATGCTCTCATCTTCAAAAGTGACTACTCACATTAGTTTTATTCCAAAACTGCAGTGCTAGATGAGCAAATGCAGTTAATGCTTAAATGTTTGCCGGAGAGCCAAAGTAATGATGGGATGTCTCCGTTCTGTAAGCTTGGCATCATCAGATGTTTCTGCATTGACACTGACAAGGTATGACAAATGAACAACTGGTTCTGGTGCATTAGATTTCAAATTAGTTGAGGCTGCATTATCATCAAAAGTCAAACATCTTTACATTACTGTATTTTCCTGCTGCCCAAAATGATGAAGAGAAACATTGTCAGTCTAGTTAAACTTAGCACAAAAAGTAAGGAAATGTTTGGTAGATTATTTCTCTGTGGTAACAATGCTTTTTGGCAATAAATCTTATACCGTTGGAAAGCCTGTTTAGTTCCCTTTCAAATGGTGCCCCATTTGTAAGGAACATGCATTTGTGGGATGAGCAGCAGCGCTGAGTATGTGGGTTGCGCCCATGAAAATTTTGCCAAATCTTCTCTTCCAATGCCAAACAGCTTATTCTGCCATTGACTCATTTGGTGTTTGGTGGATTGGATGACTGAAATTTGAAGAAACAAGACATATTGGCAATTTAACAGTTTATTCATTTCACAAACAGGAGCCTCAGTAATGTGTGGAAGAACCATACACAGCCACAACAGCCTGGCACCTCCTCCTCATGCTGGTCACCAGCCTGGTCACACACTGCTGTGGGATGGCATCCCATTCTTCAACCAGCATTTGTCGCAAGTCAGCAAACGTGGTTGTGTTGGTCACTCTGACACGAACAGCACGCCCAAGCTGATCCCACAAGTGTTCAATGGGGTTGAGGTCAGGACTGCTGGCAGGCCATTCCATCCTCTCCACTCCCACATTCTGGAGGTAGTCTCTGATAAACCCCGCCCTGTGGGGGAAAACATTGTCATCTTGGAGGATAGAGTTTGGTACCAGACTGTGGAGATATGGGATTGTCACTGGTTGCAGAATCTCATCTCTAAATCAGGCATCTGATTGGCAGCACCTGGGGGTACCAGAAGCTCAAAACAAGTGTCAATAGCAACAGCAAAATAACCTGTTTGGCAATGGCAGAGAAGATTTGGCAAATTTTTCATGGGCGCAGCCCACATACTCAGCGCTGCTGCTCATCCCACAAATGCATGTTCCTTACAAATGCCTACCATTTGAAAGGGAACTAAACATGCTTTCCAACGGTATAAGATGTATTGCCAAAAAGCATTGTTACCACAGAGAAATAATCTACCAAACACAAATTTCCTTACTTTTTGTGCTAAATATTTTGTCATGTATACAGCTTGGATTAAGTCTAAGCTGTGTGTTATTTTGCCTCAATTAAATCAAGAGTTGAAACCCCAAAAATGTGCATCAAGCTGATTAAGAGAAACTGGCATTGTCTAGCAATACTAACAGAACTCTTATTTTTTTTACACCAGAAAACTTATTAGATGGATGAAAACTTAGGGACAACTTTGCAATTCTTAGATCATTTCCATAAGTGATGCAAAAATAATGTGGAACGTCCCTTCTGTGGCTCCAGAGGGAGAGGAAGTCTGATAAATTGCCTCAAGGGATGTCACTTGAGTCAGCATTGGTTGGGGCTGAAGACTACAAGTTTAAAAATGAAAGATAAGCTGGGGGTGTGTGAGTTAGAAAGAAGTGAGCTCACCAGACCTCTGTAGCTGCTCCTCATCTCTCTGCTCGAGGCTAGCGGCTCTAAGCTACGTTAGCCATACTAGCATAACACACCCAAAACTGTTGCCGGTTGAGTTGCATTGTGGGTAATGTAGGCGCCATGTTTCCGCATGAAAGAAGATCTGACATTGTTATATGAGCTAAATGCTAAAAAAAAGTAATAATAATAATCTTTCAAGACTTGTTTTAACTTTACTGTCTGTTCCCATCTGTACTTTGAGCTGAATGCTAATATGATAACACAACAAATTGTTCACACCAACAAGATGTTAAGACGCTGACATTTAGCATGTTAGCTTGTTATCCTGTACCTTATCCCTATACATGTTATGTAACTTATTCTTATACTTGCGTTATCATATCACGTTGAGCATGTTAGAATGCTAATGGTGCCATATAACATCCATATAATATAGGCATTAAACACAAAGGAAAGTTGTGGGTGATGGGAAATTGGTCTATAGTTTTAGACGATTCCTAAACTGTGTTGGAAAAGCTGAAATTCTGGTCAAGAATCATCAAAGTCATCAATATCTTCTGACGATAAATGTTTGAAATTTCCTGGCAATCAATCCAGTATATGTCGAGGTATTTCAACCTGAACAAAAGTGTTGGGCCGAAAGGACTGACGGACAAACGACGGACATTACTGTACCATCTCTAGAGCTATGTCGTTAGTGTGGCTAAAGCCCAGTTTTACAGATACAATAGTGGCAAATGGGTTTCCCTGCAGCTTTAATATTGCATGTGGATGTCCTCTTTAAGAGATCTTGTGTTTCACCAGAGAACGGAAACTATAATGCACAATATTTGTGTGGGAATATGTGTCTGTTTCAGTCTTTCACCTGCCAGTGCATTTACTGATGAAAAGTCTGATCACATTCTGTTGCATTATGCTTTATATATCTTTTTTTTAATAATTTTTTATAATTTTACACTTTAACCTTTATAGCACTAGTGCAATCTCCATTTAAAACTTCTATTCAGTGAGCTGTAGTCAGATGCAATAAGAACATTAAAATGATAGATTCTGGTACTCCGGCACTGGTGTGGGTGCATTTCCTGGCATTAAAACAATGAAAATGATGGATAGGAAAATTGTAATCATTGTTAACGTAATGACTGGAATCAGTTTCTTCCAGAACGGCATTTCCCTCTTACAGTCAAGAGTATTATCACTTTTCATAGCAACCTGATTACTGTTAGCTGACATTTGAGTCACTAAAAATCAGTATGCATGTACAGTAATGCTTGCTGGCATCAGGTGGTTTAAAGTGAACCAGTTTCTGTATAAGGTATGTGTGTACTTTAAGTAAAAGCCTGTGTGTGTGTGTGTGTGTGTGTGTGTGTGTGTGTGTGTGTGTGTGTGTGTGTGTGTGTGTGTGTGTGTGATTAGCTGTCTATTCTTAGGCTCAAAGACTGAGCAAAGAGGCTATATCTTTCCACCTGCTGATATTATTAAGTACCCCACAATGTACTGCATTTTTTTTGTGCCAGAAAAAGCCTCTTCAGCCATTTGCCACTGAAATGCTGCATAAGCGCTTTCGTCAACACCAGGAAACTGACGGCAGCGAACAGAATCTCTGCAAGACCTCACCTCTTCTCTCACACGTATGCGCTGGCCTTTGCTGTAGGAAATGTTAAAGTCAATGACGACACGCAGTATTCATAAAACTTATGAAGGGGAGGGGCTGAGATGGCTTTCCTCCGTTTGCTGTGCGGCTGGTGACCCCTGACCCGCCTTGTTAAAGGAGCTGCGAGCTTAATGCAACTTTAGTAGAGCCACCACCTTACCAGACTATTAGTCCAGTCATTTTCCTGGCTAAAACACATCGCTGACCTATTTTAAGCAACAAGGGGATGAGAGTTGTTGGATATTTAGTCACTCAGGATGCAAAATAAATTCTAAATTGACTGCAGATATGCAGTGCTGATGTGTTGTCACCATTCATTAAAAAGTGTTAGCCTGTAGGCTAGCTCAGGTACAAGCCACAATAAAGAATCTCTGCTGATGCCACATTAAAGCCGATATCATTCAAAGAAACGTAAAGGAATTCAATCTGAATTAGAGATAAGTTGTGACAGCAGGAGATCACTCTTTCCCCATGCGATTAACACAAACTGAAAACCATGAATGGGTAGAGGAATAGGAGCACTCACAATCTCTTACTCCTTAAAACACCTCTGCCCCCCCCTCCCCCCGGCGCCACCACGTGCGAGCGCAGGGTCCACAGTGTGGCTTGGAACCATCACACAGTGACTCAGGCTGCTCTCCATTTGAAAAATTAAACAGGGGGGCTGTTTGGCAGAGTTAAATGAGGCACCCCAGGAAGAAGAAAAAAAAACACGCTGAGCTCAGCACAGCTCCTACAATCTCAATCACAAAGGAGGGTGGCCGCCGCCGTGCTACCGCTGCCTTGGCAGAGGAGGAGAGCTCGTCAGCACAGCCCGACTAATTCATTTCCCCCCTCCTCCTCCTGGATCAAGGGTACATCAGATATCACTAACAGAGGGGGGAAAGCTTTAAACCAGACACAGAGATGAGGATGAGGCTATAGGTAGGTGGGCATTTCTCTGACTGTGAATCCCTTGAGAAATTAAAAAAAAAATGTCTATATTCCAATTTGAAAACCAGGATAGCACAGTTGACCACAGAGAATGTACAGCATATGCATTCATGTGTTAGGAACATGCATTCATGTGTTAGATAGACTCTGGGGCGACGGTAGGCTACATGTGGAAGACATAATTTATTACAAGTTCACTGCATGGTAAACTCACCTGTGAGCATCTTTCCATCCATCCATCCATCCATCTTCTTCCGCTTATCCGGTAACGGGTCGCGGGGGTAGCAGCTCCAGCAGGGGACCCCAAACTTCCCTTTCCCGAGCCACATTAACCAGCTCCGACTGGGGGATCCCGAGGCGTTCCCAGGCCAGGTTGGAGATATAATCCCTCCACCTAGTCCTGGGTCTTCCCCGAGGCCTCCTCCCAGCTGGACGTGCCTGGAACACCTCCCTAGGGAGGCGCCCAGGGGGCATCCTTACCAGATGCCCGAACCACCTCAACTGGCTCCTTTCGACGCGAAGGAGCAGCGGCTCTACTCCGAGCTCCTCACGGATGACTGAGCTTCTCACCCTATCTCTAAGGGAGACGCCAGCCACCCTCCTGAGGAAACCCATTTCGGCCGCTTGTACCCTGGATCTCGTTCTTTCGGTCATGACCCAGCCTTCATGACCATAGGTGAGGGTAGGAACGAAAACTGACCGGTAGATTGAGAGCTTTGCCTTCTGGCTCAGCTCTCTTTTCGTCACAACGGTGCGATAAATTGAGTGTAATACCGCACCCGCTGCGCCGATTCTCCGACCAATCTCCCGCTCCATTGTCCCCTCACTCGCGAACAATACCCCAAGGTACTTGAACTCCTTCACTTGGGGTAAAGACTCATTCCCTACCTGGAGAAGGCACTCCATCGGTTTCCTGCTGAGAACCATGGCCTCAGATTTAGAGGTGCTGATCCTCATCCCAGCCGCTTCACACTCGGCTGCGAACCGATCCAGTGAGTGCTGAAGGTCACAGGCCGACGATGCCATCAGGACCACATCATCCGCAAAAAGCAGCGATGAGATCCCCAGCTCACCAAACTGCAACCCCTCTCCACCCCGACTACGCCTCGATATCCTGTCCATAAATACTACAAACAGGATTGGTGACAAAGCGCAGCCCTGGCGGAGGCCAACTCTCACCTGAAACGAGTCCGACTTACTGCCGAGAACCCGGACACAGCTCTCGCTTTGGTCGTACAGAGATTGGATGGCCCTGAGAAGGGACCCCCTCACCCCATACTCCCGCAGCACCTCCCACAGTATCTCCCGGGGGACCCGGTCATACGCCTTCTCCAGATCCACAAAGCACATGTAGACCGGTTGGGCATACTCCCAGGCTCCCTCCAGGATCCTTGCGAGAGTAAAGATCTGGTCCGTTGTTCCACGACCAGGACGGAATCCGCATTGTTCCTCTTCAACCTGAGGTTCGACTATCGACCGAACCCTCCTTTCCAGCACCTTGGAGTAGACTTTACCGGGGAGGCTGAGAAGTGTGATACCCCTGTAATTGGCACACACCCTCTGGTCCCCCTTTTTGAAAAGGGGAACCACCACCCCGGTCTGCCACTCCTTAGGCACCGTCCCCGACTTCCACGCAATGTTGAAGAGGCGTGTCAACCAAGACAACCCCTCCACACCCAGAGCTTTAAGCATTTCTGGACGGATCTCATCAATCCCTGGGGCTTTGCCACTGTGGAGTTGTTTAACTACCTCAGCAACTTCCACCAGGGAAATTGACGACAATCCCCCATCATCCTCCAGCTCTGCCTCTACTATAGAGGGCGTATTAGTCAGATTTAGGAGTTCCTCAAAGTGCTCCTTCCACCGCCCTATTACCTCCTCAGTTGAGGTCAACAGCGTCCCATCCTTACTGTACACAGCTTGGATGGTTCCCCGCTTCCCCCTCCTGAGGTTGGCGAACGGTTTTCCAGAAGCACCTTGGTGCCGACCGAAAGTCCTTCTCCATGTCTTCTCCGAACTTTTCCCACACCCGCTGCTTTGCCTCTTTCACGGCAGAGGCTGCAGCCCTTCGGGCCCTTCGGTACCTTGCAACTGCCTCCGGAGTCCTCTGGGATAACATATCCCGGAAAGACTCCTTCTTCAGTCGGACGGCTTCCCTGACCACCGGTGTCCACCACGGTGTTCGTGGGTTACCGCCCCTTGAGGCACCTAAGACCCTAAGACCACAGCTCCCCGCCGCAGCTTCAGCAATGGAAACTTTGAACATTGTCCACTCGGGTTCAATGCCCCCAGCCTCCACAGGGATGCACGAAAAGCTCCGCCGGAGGTGTGAGTTGAAAGTCTGTCGGACAGGGGCCTCCTCCAGACGTTCCCAATTTACCCGCACTACCCGTTTGGGCTTACCAGGTCTGTCCAGAGTCTTCCCACACCCTCTGACCCAACTCACCACCAGATGGTGATCAGTTGACAGCTCTGCCCCTCTCTTCACCCGAGTGTCCAAAACATACGGCCTCAGATCAGATGAAACGATTATAAAATCGATCATTGACCTTTGGCCTAGGGTGCTCTGGTACCAAGTACACTTATGAGCATCCCTATGTTTGAACATGGTGTTCGTTATAGACAATCCATGACTAGCACAGAAGTCCAACAACAAACAACCACTCTGGTTTAGATCAGGGAGGCCGTTCCTCCCAATCACGCCTCTCCATGTGTCTCCATCATTTCCCACGTGCGCGTTGAAGTCCCCCAGCAGAACTATGGAGTCCCCCACTGGAGCCCCATACAGGACTCCATTCAAGGTCTCCAAGAAGGCCGAATACTCTGAGCTCTTGTTTGGTGCATACGCACAAACAACAGTCAGAGTTTTCCCCCCCACAACCCGCAGGCGTAGGGAGGCAACCCTCTCGTCCACCGGGGTAAACTCCAACGTAGCGGCGCTCAGCCGGGGGCTTGTGAGTATCCCCACACCCGCCCGGCGCCTCACACCCTGGGCAACTCCGGAGAAGAAAAGAGTCCAACCCCTATCCAGGAGTATGGTTCCAGAACCGAGACTGTGCGTCGAGGTAAGCCCCACCAGATCCAACTGGTAGCGCTCCACCTCCCGCACAAGTTCCGGCTCCTTCCCCCACAGAGAGGTGACGTTCCACGTCCCCAGAGCCAGCGTCTGCTGCCCGGGTCTGGTCCGTCGAGGCCCCTGACCTTCACCATGTGGCAGCGCACCCGACCCCAGCGGTTCCTCCCACAGGTGGTGGGCCCATGGGTTGGAGAGAGAGGTGCCACGTAGCTTTTTCGGGCTGTGCCCGGCCGGGCTCCGTGGCAAACCCGGCCACCAGGCGCTCGCTGACGGGCCCTCCATCTGGGCCTGGCTCCAGACGGGGGCCCCGGGCTTCCTCCGGGCAGGGTCACTCTATCTCTACCTCGTTTTTTCATAGGGTTTTTGAACCATTCTTTGTCTGGCCCCTCCCCTGAGACCACTTTGCCTTGGGAGACCCTACCAGGAGCACAAAGCTCCAGACAACACAGCCCTCAGGTTTATAGGGACACACAAACCTCTCCACCACGATAAGGTGATGGTTCCAGGAGAGCATCTTTCCACCTGTAGAATTGTTCCACAGTCATATAATATCCAACAACATGGAACCTTTAAGGACTTTTTTTTACTATTCCCTTATTAACTGTAACAACTCAATCAATCAATTTTACAATTAGGGCTCAACAGTGGTGGATAAATTTTTTAGCCCAGACTGAACAAACCAAACACCGGCTCTATAGAGGGCCTTTCACGTTTTTTTATTACCTGAAGGCCACCGTAGCTTCTACTAAACAAATGGAAAGGGACATGTGAGCGGAGGATTATTCAGTTGATCTGCAACCCCATTCGTCTGGCTCCACCCTCCTACATACTTCCGCTCAATTTTAATTTTCCCTTAGTACTAAGTCTGGGTTTGCGGTACATTCGCGGGTTTTCTCCGGCCAATTCTTTACTGGTCCAATCAGCGAACAGAGGGAGTGGCTGAGAACAATGACATTGAGGTTGTGCGCTAGTTTGAGTTGTAGTTCCGTAATGGCGGCGGAGAAAGATGCGAGCGAAGCAAGTCTTTGCTGAGTTTTGTTGGTGGCCATGATGTTGTGGCCCTCCTCCCCACGGAGTTCGGGAAAAGTTTGATTTTCCAGCTCGCTCCATTAGTGGTGAAGGAGTTGGCTAAGGCGAACGCTAGCGATGCTAAGCCGACGTCACGACCAAACGTTAGTGATTGGTTATGGCAGATCCAGAGTGGCTCTGGGCAGATCCAATAGTTTTAAACTTCAACAGAGTACCCGCCTTCAAGGAAGTTAACACTAGTCAATGGAGAGTAGCCAGACTCTCTGTACAAATGAAATGTACCAGAGTCTGGTAGGACCAAACAGGCTACACGCTACAACCTCATCGTTAGATGTTACAAAATCTGTGCGTGTGCGCGTGTGTGTGTGTGTGTGTGTGTGTGTGTGTGTGTGTGTGTGTGGAGTAATTATTATTTGACAGTCTATGTTTATCAGTAGATTCTGAAAATGTATCAGCATACACTAACACAAAGTCCAATATACACTGAATTCCAATCTCATTTATTATATCAAGCATTTCCTGACTTTTAATGTATATGGTACTCAATAGGTGTCCAATATGGTAGCTTCATTACATGTTATCACTACAATATTACAGTAAGGTATTTATTAGTTATCTTATCATTAAAAGGTATCTTTTTCATTTTTAAAGTGATATGACTCTTGCTGTTATTGAAAAAGATACAGCCATTCAAAGTAATCTTGATTCCTCTGTTTTTTAAGTAATTTTAGGGACATTTACAAACCACTTTCTTAAAAGACTGCGACAAATGCTGGTTGAAATGTGTCATAAAAAAACATGAAGAAACATAAGAAGACGACTCACTTTTAAGGCATTGTACAAATTTATAGGTTAAGTTTTGTAGGTGAAGCCAGTAAAAAGAAGATCCATCTGAACTGTTTCATACCTGAAAAGGCTAAAGAGGAATGCTGTCATTTTAAGAATTAACACTTCATTTCAGTGGGCCAAGACAGTTCAGTTTTTCTGAACTTGGTGACAGAAATCAACAACAAAAACTCCTAATAAAAAAGCTGCTGACTTTGTCAAACTGTGACGTGTCAAACCAAAGTGAAATTAATATTCTAGCACAGCTCAATGTATGTAAACCGTTTTTTAAGCTTTCATTTTGGTTCAAGACCTCAACACAGTCCTGTTCGCTGTCTGTGGAAGAGAGCCAGATCTTGCACTCCAGTTTAAAGGTTGTGTGTTACTTCTCCAGTTCCTAGCTTTTAGAAAAGCTCAGTGGATGAGAAGTATTGAGTGAAATGCTCCGTGGCACAGAAATAACATATGTGAATTATTAAAATGGGTGGCATTTACCTTTTAAAGAAGTAGACAGCACATGAAATGCTGCTGCATTCATTTTAAATATAACAAATGTTATCTTAACTACATTATTGCTTGTGTTTTTATTCATCATCATCATCTGTATATTCAACTATTGAATTATTTAGTTTATTTTTTTTATAAAAATGAGGATATTAAAGCTCTACAAAAATTTCAAATGGAATGACACAATAAAGTTGTACACAATTTATAACTTATTGCTCCATACTTTAATTTGTGCAATTTGTGTAACCTATCTAGAATGAGTAATGACCAAGAAAAAATAAAGTCTGTTTCAAGTTGAAATTACAACATAAACTTTGAATTTCAACTGAACTTAAATAAAACTCAGTTAGTGAGTATGGACCTTCATCCGTTCATCAGTGTAAATCTGCCATTAGCCTACTTGTATAGAAAAGGAAACAGTGAAGTCTAGATTGTCATTATCTTACGCTGACTTCTCCATAATTGACATTGGCAAACATGGAAGCACGTCTACAAACAAGCATAAAACAGCCACCGCTGTTGTCTATGGGACAACTTGTTCATTTTTCTTCTGGAACTCTTTATGAGTTTCTGCAACAGAATGTGTGTTCCTTATCAATGTCCACAGCCAAATGATGCACCCAGTGTCTTGCTGCCGCCTAGTGTTCATGCACAAACACTGCGCCTCGCGGTCAGTGCAGAAAAGAAAAAAAGAAGTAAGAATGAAAAGATTCGGGGAGAAAAACACTACTACACGTTAGCTTCTGTTCCCTCAATTATGTACATGGAGCACTTGTAGGCCTACTGCTAAAAATAATAAACCTTTTTTCATTTTGTCGTCAGTTTTATAGATAGATAGATAGATAGATAGATAGATAGATAGATAGATAGATAGATAGAATTTTAGGCATTCAGTAGCTTAGACAACCATAACACAACAAACACATATACCCATATATCACACATAAATAAAAATAAAAATAAAAATCACTCACAGAAATGCAATGACCATGATAAGGTGCTATACAAATGTTAAAACCATTGACTGCAAAATCCTATCCTTCTTAATTATTAAATAACTAAATAATTACATACCGTGTAAAATGTAAAATCATTGTTGTGTATGATGATGGTACTTTTTATCTGAAATGAAGGCTAATTGTGTTGTATAAATGCTTAGTTGCGGGGGGGGTTGTCTTCTTCATTGATAGATTGAATCGTTTTGATTATTTTTTAAATAATAATTTATAGGATGAAATAATAAAATATCGTGATAGCTGTATTTTTGGTTTGCAGCCAGCCACAACTTTACTCAATCGATCACTGATTTCAAATCGTGGCTCTGCTGTTTTTCCTGACGCGACGTCCAGGAAAATAAATCAAATTCGGATCATAGCACAGGCGGAGGAGACACTTCTAAAAGCAGAGATGGTAAATATGGATGATATTTGAAATACGCTCATCAGTTTAACATTAAATATAATGTCTACACTGTAACTAAACCACATAGCTTGTTTAGGTAATTTACTAAGAAACTTAGAAAAGGGGTTAATTTACGCACACCAAGCTAACGTTAGCTAGCTAACTTTTGACTGCACTGTGAGTAAGCAAAACAGTAACTGCTAACGTTAGCTGCATTGATGCCGGCTAAATGACGTGTGTCCAAAGAAACGGTTCACGGCTAATATTTGTCAGATCACATCACATTAAACAATGTCTATAAATAACCCGATGAATACATTCAGCCCCCTGATAACATACTTGCGTTGCAGATTTGCTGTTTAGGTGGTTAGCATGCTAACGCAACGAAGCTAGCAGACGTTAGCCAGCAGAGGCTGAGTTAGCATCAAAATGAAGTATCATGCCTTTTACTTTCGTTTTCCCTCAGCTCACCGGCCTTTGGTTTCAAACTAATAACTTATTTTGCGAAGCCAACACATATAACCCCTAGTCACTGGTCACTGTAGTAATTTAACAAGCGTTCGTACTTTCGGCATTTAATCCAGCTAATGTGAGCTAGCTTTCTGCAGGACTAAGTTAAAGTGGTAACGTTAACGTTACCCAGCGCTGTTAACAAAATTGGTTATGATCGTATTCGGTTGCATGGTTCTATATGGTAAGTGGCTGCACACAAAAGCTGGACTTATGAATTATTCAGTCATGTTTGTAACTTAAAGCCTGAGTCTAGAACAGTCCAGGCTAGAGACAGACACGTAGTCGTAACTTGGAGACCGTGAGAAATAGTCTGTAACTGAGGAAAAACCGCGGATAATGCAAGGCAACTATGTAAGCTCAGCTCTTGTGTGTTTATATAATGATTGTTTTAAAGTGTCACTTTCAAATTTTGGCTTGTTTTTAATCTTTAGTTCCGCAATCAGTACGACAACGACGTGACAGTATGGAGCCCACAGGTAAGTCGCTGTTTGCTGTAACCTCTGACTTCTCAAAGAAAGTAAATGTCTTATGTGTCACTGACGTTGCCAAACCATAATATGTAAATTAAATCATTCATCTTCATGTTGGTCCAGGGCCGTATTCATCAGATCGAGTATGCAATGGAGGCAGTGAAGCAAGGCTCTGCAACTGTAGGACTCAAATCCAAAACTCATGCAGTCCTGGTTGCATTAAAGGTACAGTCATTCAATGTCTTTTCTGTGACAATTTCTGCTTCCTAAAAAACGTGCAACATTGTAGAGTATGTTTTTCGTTATTACATTTAATAACATTTCGAGCAAACATTCATTCCGACGTCAAGTGTTGCCCTTATTTATTTGGAAACACAGCAAACCATGGAAGACATTTATGATATCTGCCGTTTAATGGAACATTTAATGTATTATAACTAGGGGTGGAACTACGCTGAAGTCACGGTTCGGTTCATGCCTCGGTTCAGACATCACGGTTTGGTTCGGTACAATGGAGGGAAAAGCATAATAAAAATGCAGAAGGCAATTTTTTTTTTTTTATTGTGCATGTCTCAGGCTGTAGCCTACCACCTAGTGTCATCCAGTCTCTCCCCTGAGCTAGCTGCAACAGCCTGAAGTGTATAAAGTAAGATGTAAACAGTAAACAATAAGAAGGCTAGGCTACCCCACATCATCTCCAGACTCCATCTGGAACTTGTAAACAAAATAAGACAATCAGCTAGTAGTGTGATATGGGAGACAAGCGCTGCTCTCATATGTGAATGCACAGAGCAGGGCTGTTAAAAGAGCAGCTTCGGTTACACAGAGCAGTTGGCGAATTGTGGCGTTAGCTTCACACGCTAACAGCGGAGCTAGCAGCAAACAGCGAAGCTAAGGGCGGAGCTAACAGCGGAGCTAACAGCGGAGCAAATGGGCCTGGAAGCCATTTGTGGTCGAGGCGAGAAGGGATACAGCTACAGTACATCCGTGTTGGTTGTATATGGAAGGGACTAGTTTGCTTCGTGTGGACTCACTGGACCGACTCGACATGTAGGCGGAGCTTCAGAGCTAAGGCAGGGCTACAGATTAGGTGTCCCTAAGAAACGCGTATGTAACAGTAGTTCCACATTACATTAATTCATTTCCACGCGAGTTTTATTTATTTTTATACCGTGTATTCTCCGTGTAAATTCATGTACCGAACCGAGACGCCCGTACCGTTTCTTATATCGGTTCAATACGAATACATGTACCGTTCCACCCCTAATTATAACACATAAAGACACAACAAAGCATGTAGCAGATTATTCATGAAAGCCAAAGGACAAGTATCAGATCATGCATGACTGTTTGTCATGTTTTTCGTGTCTCTGTAGAGAGCCCAGTCTGAACTAGCTGCCCACCAGAAGAAGATCCTCCATGTCGACAACCACATCGGCATCTCCATTGCTGGACTGACTGCTGATGCCAGACTGCTTTGGTACGTCACAGCTGCCTTTTTTTATGGTTTGAATAGAGCTTTTCAGTGAATCTGTGAATCAATAAATCTCATTAATCTAAATGATACTAACGCCCTCTCTTCCACAGTAACTTCATGCGTCAGGAGTGCTTGGACTCAAGATTTGTCTTCGACAGACCCCTCCCCGCGTCTCGTCTCGTCTCTCTTATTGGCAGCAGTATCCTCACTACTGTAAAAATGTGCTTTTATTTTTTTATATATCGCAATCTCAGTGGTTCTGTTGGCCAGTTTCCCTTGTGTGAATACCCTGTGAAGTAAATAACTGTGAATGGCAACAGTGATCCTTAACTGAACCTTTTTAGAAACCCAAATCCCAACACAGAGATATGGAAGGAGGCCCTATGGCGTTGGACTCCTCATTGCTGGCTATGATGTAAGTTTGCGCACTCAAATATCTATCTACTACTCTTTTTTTTTTTTTTTTGTGTGTATTTTTTTTCCCTTGTGAAAGAATAAAGGTCATACAAATTTTAGAACTTAAAATGTAACCATGGCTCTTGTTGCGTCTTCCAGGACATGGGACCTCACATCTTCCAGACCTGCCCGTCAGCCAACTACTTTGACTGCAAAGCCATGTCCATCGGCGCGCGCTCTCAGTCTGCACGCACCTACCTGGAGAGATTCATGGAAAAGTTCTCCGACTGTAAGATAACATTTATTTCACTAGCCTTGTTCCCTCATATTGTTGGTCAGCTTTTCATGGAGTCCTCGTGTTTTTAAAAGTCTTTAAATGTTTACTCATCTGTGTTTTCACAGATCTCATTTAGCAGCTTCATTGTTCAAACATGGCTGGTCGCAGTACCAAACAACAGTGGCTTCCACTTGCTGAGTGACAAGTGGAAATACTTGAATTTAAACGGTATTGTTTTGTTCTTAGGTAACCTGAACGATCTGGTCCAGCATGGGCTCCGTGCTCTCAGAGAAACCCTCCCAGCCGAGCAGGACCTCACTACCAAGGTACGCCAACTCTCTCCACGCTGATGTTCCAAATCCCAGCACACAAGAAATCGATCATCATTTGTCTTCATCTGTGTCCTAAAGGAGACATGCACTTGTCCTGCCTGTGAAAACCCCTTTGTGTCTGTCCACCAAAACAGAGTACTTGTGTACCAAATGCCAGAGCATTGAACTAGGCTTCTAGGATAAATATGAATCCAAAGCTAAATGGATTGTAAATATTATGACCGGATTCAGTAACTTGTTTTTAAAACCCAACCCAATTTAGCATTGAGGACGTTGTGGTCTAGTATACAGGCCATTTCTTAGGTCTATTTCTCATTCTTTCAGAATGTTTCCATTGGCATTGTGGGGAAGGACATGGAGTTTGTCATTTATGATGATGATGACGTTGCCCCGTTCCTGGAGGGACTGGAGGAGAGGCCACAGAGAAAGGTACTGGAAAGGGTGCAAGGATTTATCAAGTCCAGTTCGGACTCATGTTTGTTTTAATTTAAGAAACAAATGTTATGTTTTAGTGGTTGGTTTTCTTCTGCACGCTAATCTACACAATTAGTCCAAACAAACTAGAGCTCTGTATTTTCTAAACACGGTTGGTTATGTTGCATTTGGGCTAGACAATTGACACCTAGTAAGATGTAATTCCGGCTCTTTAGTCATCCCTTTTTTTTAAGATTATTTTTTAGGGCATTTTTAGGCCTTTATTTACACAGGACAGACGAAAACATGAAAGGGGAGAGAGGGGAAATGACCTGCAGCAAAGGGCCGCAGGTCGGAGTTGAACCCGCGGCCGCTGCGTCGAGGAGTAAACGTGTGTGTGTGTCTGTGTCTGCTCTACCAACTGAGCTCACCCGGCCACTAGTCATCCCTTCTAAAATTAACCAGTGGCATACTGTTAAAATCTATTCACACTTGGGGTCAAGGCAAATGTTTTTATGTGAAAAAAAAACAAGATTTAAATTTAGCTTAAGGGAATGAAAGTGAAATTTAGAAATGTATTTAACACATCAATTTTCTGTCTTTTGATCCTTTTCATTATATATTGTTTTCAGTGTTAGACAGACTCTGATGTTTGTGTGCTAAACCCCACTTGTGTTTGTGCGTCAGGTTGCCCAGCCTGCAGACGAACCCGCCGCTGCGGGAGAGGTAGCTGCTGAGCCAATGGAGCACTGAGGCGGTCCCTGTCAGTTTACTTCCTGTTATCCGAGGGGGCGGGTACCAACCCAGACCAACCAGACACTTAACTGCAACTCACCAGAGTAAATCTTAGAGAGGAGAAGTTGTTGTTATGATGTGCTCTCTAAACTTGTCAATGCAAAAATATTCTGCTAACATCAACCAATGTGATGTTGCTTTTGTATGAGTAAAGTGTACCATTATACAAGTAATAAACTCTTTTTTTGAATTGTGCTGCAGCTCTTTATTACATTAGTTGCCTACTTATTACACATACATATTTTTAAAGAGTGAGAGTTTCAAGAGTCTGAGCCACAGCGTTTTTACAGTATTGATCTTGTTACAATGTAGAGTAAAAATAAAACAAAGCCTTAAGGAGTAAGTTAATAACCTTGAACATTTTATTGAAGTTATTCTATCACTATTATGTGCCATACCCAGGTGCCGTTCTAAACAGTGAAATTCATTTTATAAAAGTAAAAAGCTTAAAATAATTTAAAACATAAGACAACAGGTTTGTTAAAATCTTAAAATGTTATCGGTACAGGAGGCAAGATTTCTCTCCAAACTGATGGGATGACAAAGCGGGAACTATTTATGTCCCCTTTGCTTTAAGTTAGTACAGTGCATGTATTGTTCCTCCTCACACTTAGGGAATTCAGGGTCTAAAAATGTGCATCTTTGATATAAAGATTGCAGGAAGTCGAACACTTATTCTGACAGGTGAGAAAAGGCACAATCGCCTCAGTATATTAAAGTGATGTAAGTAATGTCATTAGTGTTTCCTTTGTTTGCAAGTGACTTCTTTCTGATGTTTTCGAAATGTAGTCATTTACAGAACAAGTGTGTTTTGAAGTGGCCTGATTCAGTTGTGTGTGCTGGTAATACATTTTGAAAAACCACCTCTAATTCAAGCACTTGTAAATAACGTGAAATCATTTTACAGTAAAAGAGGCTGGATAAAAGAACAGATGAAATATGATAAATAACACTCCCGTAACAGAATTAAATACTGTTTGTTTACCAGGGTGTCCACCGTTTTACATCAAATCTTAACCTGGAAACATCCTAATGTTAGTTTAAATTAAATACTTCATCAATGTATAATAATGGTAATACTGGTGTTATTGTATTAGATTTTGAGCGTTTTATAAATGAGGCCCCTGTTTTTTTCTTTAGAAATATTTAAGTGCCAATACTGTTTTAAGACCATAAACTATACTCGTTCCTTTTCTAGCCAGTGGATGAAGCTGATATAAAACTGCCCTGTACACACATTTTCTCACGTATTTACTTCAAGTAAAGATAAACAAGGCTGGCGAAAACAACCCGCCTGCTGAAAACAGATTTAAAAGAAGAAGCTGTTCACGGCTTAAGTTCACATGGCGTCACGTCAAGTCAGTGTGAGGCTTTCTTCGCTCTCCTCCTCTTGTTCCTCCGTCTGACGGCGCTGCAGGAAGTCTCCGTCGTCCTGCTCAGGTCCTCCACCTTCTCCTGCTCCATCATGGACGTCACCTCCAGTGTGAGCTGCAGGTCCTTCAGGACTCCAGCCAGGTCGTCCTCCGGGACGCCCAGATCCATTTGAAACCCTCCCTCCTTGTGTTCACGCACGTCGTCCACCCTCTCCTTTACGCTCTCTGGCCCCACATCCTCTTCACTTGCTGCTGTAAAATCAGATCCTCTCTCTTTGTTCAGACCCTCTACTCCCTGTGCAGCCTCTCCTCCACCTGTAACATCCTCAGAAAGGTTTTCCGGGTCGGCTCCATCAGCGTGTGTCCTCTCAGCCTCCGTCTCCGTCTGGGGACTTGGGTCTTGCTGACTGTGCTGACAGCAGCAGCGGGAATGTTCCCACTGCTGCTGAGGCTCCTCAGGATCATCTGCAGAAACTTTAGACACATTTAATAAGTCGTTATTTGCAGTGGTGGAATGTAACTAAATATGTTTACTCAAGTATTGTCTTTAAAGGAGAAATCCGGCACAAAATGAACTAGGGGTACCGAGTCGACCGTTCTCTAGGATATGTTTTCATGCTAATCGAATGTGACCAGTTTTAGCGCAAACCGCTGATTAGCTTATAGCGTAAGGTGACCAGATTTCTGAGACAAAATCCGGGGACATTTTCAGCTCAGAAGCGTAAATACTCCCAAACAGGTAATGTTTTTATCTTTGTAAACTTAAAACGGGGACACTGCCCAAGGGCCCCCTAGGTGGGTCCATGGGCATGCTCCCCTGTAAGAAAATGTTGTCTATTTTAACGTTTAAATGCATCAATCTGGTGCACTTTGAAAATAAATTCAGAGGTTAGACTTGATTATTCTTATCTATGGATGGAAATACTTGTGCTGTAGCCTGAACTATTTTGCACTTCAAAATTTTAACCATGCACACACAGGTGGAATAGTTTTTTCTTCATATTTTTGCATTAATGTCACTAGGAAGCATACCAGTAGAAATATATATTCATATTTGTAAGTGGGATATATATAAGTGGGATTGTCTGGAATCTGGCAATATAATAACCATTATGGTGGGATACACTGGCTAAGCAATTTACAAAAATGTCTGTGCTGACATAAAGAGTTTACATGAGAATACATTATAATTTGTTCCCAAAGTTGGAGGCCATGTAGAAATTTTGTTGCGATTTCAATACCGGATTACCCGGGAACCGCTTGTTGTACCGATGCATGTGTTGAGTGAAGAGTTTGTGAGATTTTTCACAGAGTAATGGGTGTGCAGAGATTTATGCAGAATGCAAAAATGATAACTTTTCATGTAAGTTCAATGTTAATTTTCTCGCAAACCATTTGTCACAGCAACTGGTGCTAATATCATTGGAAAGCTTAGATTCTGGTTGAGGCGGTTGTGCCAGACTCACGCCTTTGGCTGAGTCTCTGTCTGTCAGAGGGAGAGCAGGAGTGCGGTTGTGAAGAAGTTGGTAATTTCACGGCGCAGATTAACACTTTTGCATGCACTATATCCGTGTCACATTCTCATTAGGGTCTGAGCCCCCCTAAAGGTCTGATCCTAGAATCGCCCCTGCTGCTACTTCATACTTGTACTCCACTACACCTCAGAGGGAAATAGTGTAATGTTTACTGCACTACATTTATCTGACAGCTTTTGCTTTATTGCTTCAGGCTGGACTTGTTTCTGCAACAGCTCATTGAGTATCGGATACAATTAAAACTATTGAGGAAATATTTTCCTTTGACATTGGTCCAGTATTAAACGAGATCGCTGCAGTCGGAAACGGCGAAACAATCTACAATGTAAGTTAATTTTTTTAATTGTCCAGCTTGTATTTACGTTCATAAAAGTGCTCGTTTTGCCACTGACAGGCTCGAATTAATATTTTAAGTGTCCGACAACATTATGGAAAGTGTTTCTAAGGAGGTCGACCTTTCTGTTAAAGAGTAAGTTTTTAAGAATGAGTTTTTAAACATAAAAAGTTCGCGAAATTGCGTTCGCTAAACTCACCAGACTCCATGTAAATAAACGGTAATTTTAGCATCGTAAAATATGGGCACATGTACGTTTAGGGTGCGCGTTTGGTCAATGTTTTCTTTCTTTTATTCCAATTTCGGGGTCTGTCAGTCACAGTGAAAACCGGGGACATTTCCGGGGACAGCTCCAGCCGGGGACAGGTCACCGAAACCGGGGTCACCCTATTATAGCGCTAGTCGTCGGGGCGCGGGTGAAGTAAAAAGAAATTGCTATTTCTATACCACAAACAAGGCTCAAAATAGCACCACACTTCCACGGTAGCATAATGAGGGTCCCTACATGTATCCACGAGTAGTCAAACGGCGAACGGCGTGCTTGAGCTAAGTTACTGGTTACTGGTTACACGGCGTTCGTCGTTTGACTGGTCGTGGATGGCGCCTGCCTGTATACATGAACGGTACAGTCTTTATAAACTATCTTTTTAATAAACTGTTTGTACACTTACAAAGTTCTCAATGCTTCGGTTTCCATGTAGGGACCCTCATTATGCTACCGTGGAAGTGTGGTGCTATTTTGAGCCTTCTTAGTGGTATAGAAATAGCGATCTCTTTTTACTTCACCTGTGCCCCGACAACTTTATAAGCTAATTAGCGGTTTGCGCTAAAACTGGTCACATTCCATTAGCATGAAAACATATCCCAGAGAACGGCTGACTCGGTACACATGTGTTATTAACCCCTAGGTTCATTTTGCGCCGGATTTCTCCTTTAAGTACAAATTTGAGGTACTTGTACTTTACTTGAGTCTTTTCTTTTCATGGCACTTTCTACTTCTACTCCGCTACATTTCTGAGAGAAATATCGTACTTTTTACTCCACTCCATTAATCTGACGGTTTATGTGATGTTAGTTTGCAAATTAAGATTTTTGCACACAAAACACGTTTAGTTTATAAAATACGATTTTTGTATTACAAATTTAAACTACCCAACAATATATAGGCCTACAAGTCCAGCTGGAATGATTAGCAGATTAAACATTTAGTTAATCGACAGAACTGTTTTGATTGTTCCCAGTTTCTAAAATGTGAGGATTTTTCTGAGTACTTTTAATTTCAATACTTTCAAAGCTTTGGTGCGTACGTTTTTGATATTAATAAACGTCCGTTACATTCAAGCCATTGCCAAATGAGTTGCTACAAAGATAATTAAGACTATCAGCTCCACACAACCCTCTCTGTATTTCTCAGTATGGCTATGTATAAAAATATTTTAAAACAGGTTTATGTGTACAAATTGTTTTTGTTTCTGCTTCATTACATGTATAAAATGGCCACTGTGAGCATGCAGCGTTCATGTACCTTCCCAGTCCTCCTGGGTCTTCTTCTCTGGTGCCATGTTGTCCACCAGCTGGCCCTCCTGCATCACCCGGGTGATCTCCGTCAGCTGCTGCAGGAGACTCTCCTCCTGATCTGCCGTCACCCCCTTCACCCTGCAACACAGACAGAAAACCAAACCCACCTAAACTATCTTCCACTCCTAAACTTGAATAATTCATGTTGTGAGTGTATGAAGTCAAGCAGATGTCATTGTTTACCCTATTCTACCTTAAAGGAACACATTTCACCCACATAAAAATATATGATATATAAAGGAATGAGTTAAAGTTGAATGAGGGGTGGGAAACATCACAAGCTTCGGCTTCATCCTGCTCCTTTTCGGACAGTTTTTGAAAATATTAATTGTAATAGTATTTTTAATATTATTGGTAACACTGTATAGATATTGTTCTTTTTCCTTTGGTGTGTTGCCATGCACTTTTTTAGTTTATTTTATAGTTATATATATATATATATATATAAACCTTTTTTAAAATTTTTTTTTTTTAATAAAAAAATGAATGAAAAATGAATTAACCGTAGAACTCTTTACTATCCTAATATACTGATCAGTTGATGGTGTGCCTAATTTGAGAATTTCTGCCAGAACGCACAAGATGTTTTTTTGGGCATTTCTGCCTTTAACTGATAGGAAAGCTGAGATATGAAAGGGGAGAGAGAGGGGGGAAGACATGCAGGAAACAGTCACAGGTCGGAATCAAACCCTTGACCTTCTGCGTCGAGGAATAAACCTCTGCATATGTGCGCCCGCTGTACCAACTGAGCTAACCGGCCACGATGCTTCATTTTTTTAATGTAATATTTTGTACATTTTTGGAGGTGTGGGCACTGATCAGTTTGAATGCTATTTTCACACAACAGCTCAATATTTGTGAGGATAATGTTGAAAAAGAACAGATTTCAAAGATGCTTTCAAAGGAATTAAAACTCTCACACGTCCTTATCACAGCCTATACCGGAGTAACTAATAACACCAAGTAATACACTTTTCAAACTTTTAACTAATACGATTTTTCCCAGTCATTGAGAATAACACATGGAAGTGTGTAATATGAAACCACACCCAGTAATAAGAAATGATCATGTAAAAAGGAGAGAGCAAATTGCAGAAAGGAAATGATCTCTGCGTTCATACTTTATGGGATGGTCACATTCATCTTTATCTTTGCAGTGGGAGAGATTATTGCACACATGTAATTAAATTAACAAACAAAACAAATGCGCTCAATCAAACAAGTAATTCCTGTCAGGAGGAAGAGAAGAAGGAGGCGGAGGGAAAAAAATGATTCTTCAGTAAAGGCACACACCCACCTGCCAGGACTGTGGTGGGCGTTGGAAACAATATTCTCCATCACCAACTCTGTTTCCCTCAGTTTGTCCTGCAGCTGAGCCAACTCAAAGTCAGCTGGAGGGCGACACAGGGACAAGAGAAATTAAAGGAAATATGTTTTAAGGAAGAATCAAGGAAAATACGTGCATTCAAACACTGAAGAAACAAGCTTAGTGTCCTCAAAAATTTGAAGTGCAATGCTGTTTTTTTAACCCTCCTGTTGTCCTCGAGTCAAATTTGACCCATTTTCGAAAAGATTCTTTATCAGAAATTTGGGTTTTCTTTCAACCAAATTGTCAAAATGAAATAACGTGGATGGTTCCCTACAATGCTCTTCACAAGTAAAATAAATGATCAGTTCACTATTTTCATTGAATTTGGGTGTTTTATTGAATTTTATAGCATTTGAAGAAAATAATTGACTAAAAGAACGTTGAAAAAAAAGAGACAAAAACGTTGGGAAAAGCTTCAAAAACACCAGGGGAAATAGGCAAAAAGTGTTGACAAAAGACGACCAAAACGTTGAACAAAAAAGTTTCAATTTTAGACCCAGAAAAACAAAAAGTTGCAGGGTCGACGGGAAGACAACACAAGGGTTAAAGAAATGAGTTGGCAGTAAGCTAAAAGCTCAAAGAATGAGTATGATCAACGTTGAATGATACTCACTGATCTTTCTCTTCTTGTTCTCTGACCGAACCGAAGGAAACCTGCTCTCGACTGGCTTGTTGTTGCCCTTAGATGTGATCTAACAGGCAGACAATAGACGGAGTAACACGGTTAACACTCTCTAACACAGTCATCACAACAAATCCCACAGTCTGTTTGTATTTAAACCACTTGCACACAGACAGTTGTTTTTTTCTGCCAAACAGTATTATTCCTTTGTTAAAGTGCTCATATTATGCTTATTTTCAGGTTCATAATTGTATTTAGAGGTTGTACCAGAATAGGTTTACATGGTTTAATTTTCAAAAAACACCATATATTTGTTGTACGACACATTGCTGCAGCTCCTCTTTTCACCCTGTGTGTTGAGCTCTCTGTTTTAGCTACAGAGTGAGACCTCTCACTTCTGTAACATCTTTGTTGGGAGTCACACATGCGCAATAGCTAGGTAAGGACTACTAGCCAGTCAGAAGCAGAGTATGAGGGAGTGCCACGCTAGCAGCTAGGCGAGCATTATAACGTGTGTTATAAAGTGACCACGTTTGTCTCTGAAGTAAAGGCTGGACTACAACAGAGCTGTTTGGAGCAGTTTGTGAACAGTGTTTTCTGTTGGAGATGGTAAGTCCCTTTGGGGTGGACTTTGGGCTTTTTCACTTTGCAAACCTATAACATGCACAAAAAGATATATAACACAATAAAGGAAAGGGGAAAAGCCAAAAAGCATAATATGAGCACTTTAAGTAAAATGTTTATTTTTCTTTATGGTTTCATTTTACTGCAATTAAAAATACTTTCATACTAAAACTTTTACTGGTAGTCAGGGCTGGGTAGCTTTTGAAATTGGTCTATACTAGCGTCTTGCAGAGAGTTAGTTAAGAAGATCGATACCTCTCTGAAACTGTAAATTAATTCTACCAAAATCTGCAGTACTAAACAGTACTTCTAAAGATCACTAAGAAATGCGGTATATCTCATTTGAAGAGTTTTTCTACTCTCTCTATACAGTTCATTATTCAGAAGTTGTGTTGCGTCTCCAGTGTTTCACCTTAAACAGTATGTAGAGGATGTAGAGTAAGATCCCGAAGCCGTACACGGGGATGATCTGTCCTGCCAGGTTGGATTTGCCCCCGGCTCCTGCCCCCGTTCCTGCTCCCTTGGCCCTGGCTATGGCCTCAGAGTTGTGGGCTCTGGAGAAAGCAGAGCCTGCAGCCTTCTGGCCTCGACCCTCCGGGGCCGCCTGACTGCGCATCAATGGAGGGAAGCGACCTGAGCCTGCAGGAAGAGGAAGACATGTCAGGAAGAGGAGATTCACCTGGAAGTCTGTTGGGGAAAACATGACTGATTCACAACATAAATAAATACAGCACAATCTAAAATCAATTGAATCTACACTACAAGAACAATAACTGTGTATATGGATTATTATATAGACAAATTATTGTTTTAGGTGTGCAGAGTTGTTCAAAGGCCCCATGCCTTAAAACAGAGTCTAAGTGGACTGACATGATTTATTTCTGCTTTCTTGAATAGAACACTAAAAACTGCATATTGATATATCACCATATCTTTTATTTCAGTAGTCTCTGTATAGTGCTGTCTAACACAACAGGCTTGCAATAAATCTTACTTTTTGCTTTTTGTGAAGGTTATAATTTTTTCTGCCTCTTTTTTTAGCAATAAAGGTAGAGTGTGTTAATTTACATATTTATATACATCAGTTGCCAGTTTATTAGGAACACCCAGGCAAAACTAATGCAGTTGTCCAATAGACCGTACCTTCATGGAGATTATACTGTTGTAAATAGGGAAGACAAAGTCATATTATAATATAATGAAATACGGTTAAGCAGCGCCACAAACTGCAGCCAAAATGACCGTGAATCAACACCTTTCTAAAACAATTTCAACAAAAACTAAACATCATAGCCTCCATGAAGGTCGGATTTACTGCATGCCCGTTGTAATAGACTGCATTCCTTTTAGCTGGGTGTACCTAATAAACTGGCAACTGAGTGTATTTTATTTATCTTGCATTTTTATTAAAATGAATTCATAAAACAGGGGTATTTGTCGCCGTCTTCAGGGAGGAAAATGTAACTGCAAGAACAATGATACACCGGTGAATAATAAATACACTTTATATCCCATCCTTAAAATCTAATACATTATAAGATGAAATCCTCCATCTGAAAAGCGGAAGCCACCACCCATTGACCGAGCTAACGAGGTAGAGAAACCGTGTAAAGGTGACGCACCCTCCGGCCGCTCAGCAGCATCCTTCTTCCCGCGGGATAACAGCATTTTGGGCAGCAGCAGAGCGACGCATAGCACGAGACACGTCGCGAGGGTCACCTTCTGAAATGTCGACATCGCCATACCGACAGGCGAACAAAGACCTTCCTGTGGGGGGAAAAAATGATATTATCTAACGGGTTTGCGGTGAGGAAACGGAGAAGATGCCGTTTCTCATTTATTGGTGTTAAACTTCCTTGTTGCCTTGAGGACCGGAAGTGCGCTGCAGCTGTAACGACTGTGTTTCACCACCGGATGGCGCCAAAAGACCGTCTTTACGTTTTTAATGACGCTCTAGTGTAAACTGGGAATTTCCTCACCTAAAGGATTATTAGAAACACCATACTAATACCGTGTTTGACCCTATCCTATCAATATGGGCCAATATTTCTAAAGAATCCTTCCAGCACCTTGTTGAATCAATGACACAAAGAATTAAGGCAGTTCTGAAGGCGAAAGGGATCCCCCACACCGTTACACCACCACCAGCCTGCCCAGTGGTAACAAGGCATGACGGATCCATGTTCTCATTCTGTTTACGCCAAATTCTGACTCTACCATCTGAATGTCTCAACAGAAATCGAGACTCATCAGATCAGGCAACATTTTTTCCAGTCTTCAACTGTCCAATTTTGATGCGCTTGTGCAAATTGTAGCCTAATTTTCATATTTTTAGTGGAGATGAGTGGTACCCGGTGGGGTCTTCTGCTGGTGTAGCCCATTCACCTCAAGGTTGTGCGTGTTGTGGCTTCACAAATGCTTTGCTGCATATCTCGGTTGTAATGCTTCACCTCTAGCATCAACAAGGCATTTTTGCCCCCAGGACTGCAGCATACTGGATGTTTTTCCTTTTTCAGACCATTCTTTGTAAACCCTAGAAATGGTTGTGCGTGAAAATCCCAGTAACTGAGCAGATTGTGAAATACTCACACCAGCCCGTCTGGCACCAACAACCATGCCATGCTCAAAGTTGCTTAGATCACCTTTCTTTCCCATTCTGACATTAAGTTTGGAGTTCAGGAGATTGTCTAGACCTGGACAACACCCCTAAATGCATTGAAGCAGCTGCCATGTGATTGGTGGATTAGATAATTGCATTAACGAGAAATTTAACAGGTGTTCCTAATAATCCTTTAGGTGAGTGTAGTTATGTAGTGAGCTATGTATTAGGCTTTTAAATATCGTTCTATTAACAATTAATTCCACATATATTAAGGGGACCAATTATTTGTTTATTTTTATGGCCTACATACAGTGGTGGAGAAAGTATTCAGATCCTTTACATGAGTAAAAGTACTACCACACTAAAAATACTCGCTTGCATTGAAAATGTTACTTAAGTATAAGTATGTAAGTATAATCAGGAAAATGCACTTAAAGTATTAAAAGTAAAAGTAGCCTACTCAAAGCAGAAAAATGTCTCATCTATGTTAAACTATTATATATCATTAGATTATTATTACACATGAATTAATATAAAGGCAGGTTTTTACTGTTGTAGCTGGTTGAGGTGGAATTAATTAATAACTATTTTCAAAAGGACTGCAACTAATGATTGTTTTCATTATGGATTATTTTGCTGATTTTTTTGTTTTCTCCATTAATCGATTGATTGTTTGAAAACAGTGAGAAATGTCGTCACAATTACCCAGAGCCCAAAGTGATACCTTTACAATGCTTGTTTTGTCCAACCAATAAGTAAATCATTTCAGCTGTATTATACTGTTTGGCAATATATAACAAAACATCATATCATCTTATAAGTTCTTCATGTTTTGTGTGCAAAAATCTTAATCTGTAAAGTTGTCAGATAAATGTAGTGGAGCAAAATATACAATGTTTCCCTCTGAGATGTCATGGAGTAGAAGTAGAAAGTGGCATGAAAATAAAATACAAAAGTAACATACTTTAAATGTGTACTAAAGTACAGTACTTGAGTAAATGTTAATTATACAGTCCACTACTGAATTCTAAGCAGTTTATTGAACTTTTGTTGTTGTTGATGATGGAAAACCAGACACATCATTATTGAAAGCAGTCTTTTTTTTTTTTACACATCTCATAAAATGTCTCTTCAACATCCTCTCTCTGGTGTCTGATGCATACTCACATTGATTATCAGTCATCGCAGTACATAAATAATGAGCACACAAACTGAAATTAAAATTCAGTTTAATTAGTCGAGACAAAAACAGCTTGAGATCAGAGTGAAAACAAAACTGTTGTGGGTTTGAAGCATCACTCAGTTCAGCCGAGTCTTCAGAGGGATGAAGGAGAAGCAGTTGATTCTGCTCAGATGTTGAACTGTATTCAAACAGTATTTGCGAATATGTTTCAGTTTGTTTTCCTACATGCCAGATGGGTGGGGTTCACCACAACGAACAGTTCAGTGGCTGCCAGAACAATTTGCCAATCAGAGAGACGTTTAAAAAGACAACTTAGTATTTTTTCCCTGTGATGGATGACTTGGTTGATGCTATGTGTGGTCTGATTGGCTTCACTCTTCACATCCATCTAGTATTTCAAGTTTGGTGAACAGACTCAAATTATTGGTTGAACGTATGAAGAGCCATCACAGTCCACATTAAACATCCTCCTGGTAGTTTCCATGATCACTTCCTGGTTCATCTCTGGTCCATCTGATCAGAAATTGTAGTTTTTAGGATAGTTTCCACGCAGCTCTATAATAAAGAGTTCAATCGTGGAAAACATCAGTGTTGTTTCCACACATGCTTCAGTCTGAAACAGGAAGCTGATAAGGACTCTGCTGGTGTGAGTTAGTCCAACTGGCTCACAGTTGTCATGCTCTGATCTGCAGAAAGAGAAATGAAGAAGAAGAAAATGTAAAACAGCTCCTGGTCACTCTGTGTGGTTTAAAAAAAAAAAAAAAAAAAACATGATCAGCCTCATGTGTCCATTAATTAAAAGTAACAGAAAAGTTATTTATCTTATAATAAAATTGTGGTATACATTAAGAATACATGGTTGTGTGATTTGCTACAAGGGCGCTTTCAATAGAAAAACAAACTGAATACACTTATATTTCAAACACAAAGGCAAAATAATGTTCAGTATATGATAATGTTCAGTATATGAGTTTTAAATCCAATTGTGAAAATGAATCGTGAAAGTTGTAACTCTAATGGTAGTCTTGCACTGCCAGATCTTCCTCCACAGCGCTGCGGAGGAGGGTCTGGCTAGTCCACACAGCATTCTGGGATAGGAGAAAAACGTGCTCTGGTTTATTGGCATTTCTATAAACCAATCACAATCATTTTGACCGGCGCTAAGTGCCGAACGCAGCACCGGTGCCTCTGCAAAATAGCCTCGGGAAGGAACTTGTTTCGGTGGAACGTGTACGTTCAAAAGTAGTTTTAGTCGTGCAACAGAAAACTCAGATTGGACAGATAGTCTAGCTAGCTGTCTGGATTTACCCTGCAGAGATCTGAGGAGCAGTTAACCATAGTCCTCATAAATCCACCAGAGTTTAAACTGCCAACACAAAGAAAGCAGAAGGTGAGGGACATCCAGCCGAAAAGAAGGACATCCGGCCGAAATTTTGGCGGCACCGGAGCAATCCCGGAAAATGAAACATCGTCGATACAGACTACTTTAATGGTAACCCAAGATTGGCTGTCCGTATGTGAAAGTAAACTGCATTTTACCACGTTTGGAAAATCTGTTTAGCCCTATATCTCATATATACTAATCTTAAATCTGTAAATGTGTCAGTTTAATTTAACCAGGGCCTTTTATTATTTTTTTATCATCATTATATATTTACTTTAAAGTGATGCTTGCCTCTCGTAACTGCTGCTATTACTGCTTTTATTTATTTGTTTTATTTTAACTACACCGAGAAGCCTTGCGAGATGTCAATGGACCTGAGTACAATGACAATAAAGATCATTCATTCGTCCATTCATTCACTCATTCATCTTTGCAGAACTACAGGCAGTACTTTTCATTCCCCTTGGAGAATTTAAAAGAGTAATGTCTGATGTTTGTTTAAGACTCTTGATGATAGTTTTTGAATAATTAAACTGTGTTGCTTCATTGCTGGATGTCTGGCTTTAGACCTGTTGTTGTTGTTGTTGTTGTTGTGTGCTGGTGACTATGAATGTTTATTTCATTGATTTCAATGAGACTACCTGATTGAATGAAGTTAGTATTTTGAATGAAAGTCGACACAGCAGAATGAAAGTCTCGACTGGCTCCAGGAAACCTTAAATAATTTGCTACAATGTAAACATTGTGTGCATTATTTAGGAAGTATAAATATGCCTGTGTTATTTCTAATGCCATGTGAACAAGAAATGAAAAGTGTGACCAGGGAAGTCAGAGCAAAATATTAATTATAAAAAGATTAATCTTCACAACTGCTACAAACAAAAGAAATGTCCTCTCTGGAGACCCGTAGTCAGCACCATGATATAAATCATGCTGAATCCTGCTATTCATCTACAAATGAGCAAGAAATTAATTTGTGCATCACTAGGGACATGTTTGGCATTTTTAATTTTACATTTTTTGATCAATTTGGCATTACAGTTTGGCAAGGGTGTGATTTTTTTTTTTTTTCAAATTTTGTAAATTCAATCTCAGCTCCTATAATAAGTCTATAATAAACTGTGTAGCCAAAATACAGACACAGTATAGGACAAATATGTCCCTATATTGAAACCCATTAATTTTTTTTTTGATCCTACGATCTTACCAGCATAAAATCATGCATTTTATTTTAGGCTTTCAATCTAGAGCACTGGCTTCAAATTTGTAGTTTTTACTATTTTACACCAGATTGAGTCATTTTTCATGTTTGCCCCTACCATTTATATACAAAGTAATTCAATTCCTGAAATTGGCAGTGGCATTATGTAAACAAACTAGCATTTAAAAGGGTTAAAATTCTAAAAAAAGAATGAATATTTGGTAATAACGATCAGGGCTGAAGTTGGTTAAAAGACTTCACTTAATGAAAGTGGAAAATAATATTAATGTATAATTATCACAGCAGTTTTTGACATGTTTGTCCTCTAAGGACATAAGAGCAACTCTTCTAAACTTTTAAAGGATGAGGCAGGCGATATTATACATTTTTCTCATAGTCAACAAATTCCATGAAAGGAGCCTTTAAGTACATTTTCCTGTTTTTACTTCAGTTTTTTTTTAGTTGGAAATGAATAAGCTTTAATGACTAGAATATAATTTAGTATAATAATACAGTATACAGCAATAAATGCAGAATCAGATTTTATTAATATTTTATGTAGCTTTTTATCTACATTTAACTTAGGTCATGTCAGACAAGTTCCTATATAATTTAAGAAGGGTGGGAACCAAGACAAATACACATATAAAAAGCAGTGGTCCAGTGGTCACATTTATAAGTCTTTGACAGAAGTTTAAATAAATCTATAAAAAATCCAACATCAACAAAGTTATTTGGGTCTTGAGAGAACAGTTTAAAAAAGTTACAGCATCTGGAAGCCAGAAAACCTTCACTGTAGCCACATCTATAAAGTAGACTTTCATTTTTAACGCACTCCAAACAAAATATACAGAGAATTACATTTAAACATCCTTGAGAGAGCCTCCATTCCTCACCTCAGTTAACAATCAAATTGAATAAATCCTTTACAGAGTTGGTCAAGTCCTCAAATGAGTTGTATGTCAAAAAAGCAAAATTATCTCTCAAAGTCTAAAGTTGTTTCAACATGAACTCTGGAAGACTTAAAAAAAAAAAAAAAAAAAAAAAAAGTAAAAAGTGTCCAGCGCGGTGTTGTGTATTTTATGAACTGTACTTGTAGAGTAAGTATTATAATAATAGGTTGTGCTGCTGGCATGTTTTTGAACCAAGGCAAACCCTGAAACCTTGTTTTGTGGATTTTGTGGTGTCTGCTGCATTTGCTATCAAACTTCTCCCATCGGCCATCGAAGCCGACCACTGCTCACGCCCATCAAGAGGCTCAATAAAGGAAGAGCTCTGACTCCCACAGGATTTATTTTTCTGCTTTTTAAAGAAAACCTGCAGGCAACTCTGTGGCTTCCAATGAGAGGCAACTGTTTGAAAAATGTCCATAGAAGAAACTGCATACTTCACGCTCTTATTTACCAAACCAGACATCAGCCAGTGATGCTTTGAAGGACATCAAAGGGATGAGAGAGCACAAACAAATATCTAAAATGCATAAGTCCTGTTTTCTCTGTTTATAAGACGATTTGGATCTTGCTTTTCAAGCTGAAATCCACAACTTTTAATAATGTTCAAAATGCAGCAGCAATGATGGAGCATCCAGTGTCGTCTTTCTGAAGTTGTGTTAGCTCATTGTTGTTGGAATTCAGTAAAAATAACTAATCTACAGTATCTCACAAAAGTGAGTACACCCCTCACATTTTAGTAAATATTTCATTATATCTTTTAATGGGACAACACTGAAGAAATTACACTTTGCTACAATGTAAAGTATTAAGTGTACAGCTTGTATAACAGTGTAAATGTGCTGTCCCCTCAAAATAACTCAACACACAGCCATTAATGTCTAAACCGCTACAAACCGCAACAAAAATGAGTACACCCCTATGTTAAATTCCCATAGAGGCAGTCAGATTTTTATTTTTAAAGCCCAGTTATTTCATGGATCCAGGATACTATGCATCCTGATAAAGTTCCCTTGGCCTTTGGAATTAAAATAGCCCCACATCATCACATCCCCTTCACCATACCTAGAGATTGGCATGGTTTTATGTCGGTTAGCCTAATAGCTGGTTTGATTTGCATTGAGAGATGATTTTATGGAAAGTACCCCATGCCAATCTCTAGGTATGGTGAAGGGCATGTTCAAACAGAATCCGTGGAGATTTAAGCATAAAAGTTATATTAACATCTAGTTTAGTTTTAAATCATCTTTTGAATACAGCTCATTGATCAGTTTAAACCGTAGACAAGAAACATTTCTTGCTGATTTAAACGCTGAATCTCATTATGCGTTTCATTGAGAGTACTGTAAGGGACCTTTGAGATGGGCTTAAACTTTAATGCAATGATAATTGACACATCTGGCCTACTTACTATGTGTTTGAGATATTCACAAAAAAGTGGTTAAAATTATCAGTCATCAATTGATTTTTGTAAACTTCGCTCCAAACAGAACATATGCATCCATACTAAATGTCACATGATGCAGACTTTTTCAAAGATAATATGCTACAGCATATCTTGGCATGATAATGTCAGCAGCCTCTGGTTTGAAGTCTCATGTCTACATATGGTCACAGTTGGGATGAGCTTTGTGAGCTCACTTGTATATCTTCCAGATATCTCAGCAGCGCATGTTTTAGTTCAAACTGTCAGAGCAGCTGCCTGCGACTGTAATTCATCCTCATCAGAATATTACCTCTTATTGAGGCTGCCTCTCTGTGCTGCCATTAAGATGGCCTCCTTCATAGTCCAGCTGGCAGAGGATCATGTTGTTCTTGAGGAAAAACTTGTCTCCCACGCAAAATCTGCAGAGAGAAATAAAAATATGGAACTGGGTCTTGGTTCTTTGAGCTGAAATGAATCATGAGGTCCCAGAGGAGCATTTCAGGCATATTTTCAGCCCTGCTATGATAATCACAAAATTAATCTTGCATGATTGCTGGCTTGATTAACTGTCCAAGTGATACAAAGTTTTTAGCCCCTCGAGGTTTTAAACTGTGCAGTAAACTTTATCACATACTGATTACAATGCATATCGGTGATATGCTCATAATGACCGGTGAGCTCACTGGTGCACCGCCCAGATAAGTCAACTGAATTTGATCTCCCTGGCTAATTGCTCCCCTAATCTTACCTCTGGCGGCAGAGCTGACAGGCGAAGCAGTCTAAATGGTAGACGTTGTCTCTGGCTCTCATCACCATCTCAAAGGCAGGGATCAAGTTACTGCAGGCTGCACAGTTCCCCGTTACCCCAAAGAGCCTGCAGAGGGAAAGAGGGCGACAAGCAGACCTGTAGTCTGGACGCACTTAAGATACATGTCAGCCAAGAGCTGAAGAAGGAAAAAAACACTGAAATGAAGGGAAGACAAGCCTGAAAAGTAATTCAACAGGACCCTACTTCTGAGTCACAGATGTTGCACTCTTTTTGCAAATAAAAATTGTTTTAAAGTGGTCAACTGCACTGCATTTCCTACAGATTATTGCTGGCTTATTGCTGCTGCTGCTACTAATGCCGCGCTTGCATCATATTGTATGGATTCTAATTAAGAGCAGCCAAGCAGGAGGAAACATTCCCATCTGCCTCCTATAATTCTGAGTAGGAGGAAGAGACATTTCTAACATATCTCCCACATGGCAGGAGATAACTGCATCAATCTAGAGCCAAAATAAAACTGCAGAGCCACCGTTGTTGACAGTTAAATGTAAATTAAATCCAATATTAACTGATACACTTAAGCTAATGATAGCTAATTAACAAGACCACGAGTCTACAGCCATGCTAACATGCTCCCAACAACATTACTAACACGCTGATGTAAATGTTTACCATCTCAGTTCAACTTGTTAGCATGCTAACATTTGCACTAAACAACAAAGTACATCTGAGACTGATGGGAATGTCATTCGTTTTACCAATTTGCAGGTATTTGGACATAAACCAATGTGTTGAATTTTTTGACTTGAGAGATGAGCGCCACAGGAAAAGTTGAGGGATTCATGCTTTGGAGAACATACATTTTGGACCAAATTTCATGGCAATCCATCCAGTAGTTGGGGAGACATTTCACTCAAAACCACAAATGTCAACCTCTCGGTGACGTTAGTGGAAAAGTCACCAAAGTTCACCAAAGTCAGTAGGATTCATCATCTGGGGAACATGAATGTCATGTCATGCACAAATGTAATGCCAATCCATCCAGTAGTTGTTGGGATATTTCAGCCTGGACTGAAGCGATGGACCGTTGGGCACAAGGAGCTATATATATATATATATATATATATATATATATATATATATATATATATATATATATATACTGTATATACTGTATATATATATTAGCCGAGAGTTTATTGGTAAAACATTACAATACAGAACACAACATTTTGAGTCGAAGAACAAGTAGTCTTGCATAGCCAGACCTATCTCCACAGTGCTAGGCCCCAAAAAAAGGGTCTTGAAGCACCCATTATTATTTTGGTGTAGGGGAATGGACTGAATACAGTAGCAATATACATCAAATATGATACATTACTCAAGAGCAAACTTTGAGGAACGAGGTTAACAAGTTTGTGTCCACATTCTGAATGTGAATCAGCAACTGAGCAATGCAAAACAAACTAACTACTCATTGATGTTTGGTTATATATTTACTATTTGTGTGCGCCACCAGTTGAAAGTTAGCAATGTGTTTCTTATTCATTCCTGTTCATCCCTTACTGTAGTGTTAACAATTCTGTATATCTGGTTCAACTCGTTAACAATCGTCTAGAAATATGTGCTATGTACTTTTAACAAAAAAAAGTATGTGAGCATACCTAGATAAGGCTTCATTGGCTTATACGGTGTGATAAGAAGACCTCGCAATGCAGGTAGCCATCTTGGAATAATGTGAAAACACTCAAATGTTGTAACAATGTTCTTCCGTAATGCAAGCGTACTACTTTTTTTCTCTCTTTTAAACAAACTGTTGATGCTGCAGGAAACTTCAAATGGTTTGCTTGCTGTGAACCGTGAGATATTTCACAGAGTATCAAATGTAAAAGCTTTTATACTGTAAACTGGGTATAACTTGGATCACTGTTTCATTACATCAGCTGCTGATAAAGAGCAGGAAAAGGGGGATTCAGTGAAGTGAAAATGTCAAAATTTATATGAAAATGTCACTTACTTTAAGTGCCAGATGGGTGTGTTTTTTGCCTCATAGGACATTACACAAAAGAACTTGAGAGTCAATCTTCTGAAACAATTTATCCGACACCATTTGAACTATGTCCTCAAACTACCTGAGAACAAACCCTGTGTTGTTTTTAAACACTGAGTGACTCAGTGCTGACCAGCTGCAGATTGCTTCACCTCTCATTCACCTCTAAAAGAATGAACAAACGGCTCCCTAAGAGCCTGACACACATAAAGATAAGTTGCAGAGCGGCTGATTTCCATATTCCATTAGAGGCCAGATAGAAGAGGAGGTTTGGGAGGGAGCAACTGCTATGGAAAACGAAAACCGCAAAAAAAAAAAAAAAGGAGGGAGGAAAGAGGCGAGCATGTGTCTCCATGAGCTTCGGATGACAAATGAAAAAAACGTCATCAAACGAGTGACCAACACGGGGAACAAAAGCGAGTCCTAATTAACCAAATGTTCGGATCTAACGAGCCTGAGTCCTGAGCAGGCACCTGGTGGGTTTTTTTTCCTTCTCCTTAACGAGGCTATGGAGCTCAATGCTAATTCTCTACTAATGGTCCAATTAAAAGAAATCACATGGTTTTAATCCCGCTCTTCAAAGGCTTTTGGTCTGCACCCTCACAATGATGAGGAAAACAGGAGGCAATCTAGCCAATTTAACTGTCAAAAGGGGTTTTAGTCTCTTAAGTGCAGCACAGCTAATGAGAGACTTAGCTCCAACCAAATCCAGCTGGATTGTACATGAGACTAACACATGAGTTCAGCAATGTGGCTGAGATATCAGGAGTTCTCCTGCTGACCTGACACCAGACGTCGTTATTTAAGGCAAGAAAATGAAGGCTATATAACTCGGGGAAGGGCCGCTTGAGCCGGGGTTAGGGTTTGTACATAAGTGGTGTCATCAAGATTCATGGTCAGAAGACTGTTTAAATCCAAAAGAGTATTTAAAACATAGGCTACTTAATTCATAAAGTCATTGTGTAGTGATTCACAGACACTAGCGGTCGGGTTCAGACAGAGCTGTTCAGACAATCTAAAAACATTTATCTCTATCTGAAGAGTTTATAAGGAGGGTTTGAAGTGTGTTTAGTGTTATAAACCTCCTGCCCCCATTACATGGCAGATAGCGTAGGTACCAGCATACACTAGCAGTAATGTTGCCTACTTACTTTTGTTTCTTAACAAATGTTATGAAACTGATACAACTAAATATGTAGCTATAGAGCCAGGAGACCGTTAGCTTAGAGCCCTAGCCCTAGAAACAGGGGGAAACAGTTAGCCTTGCTCTCTCCAAAGCTAATTAAATACCAATACCTTTTAATCATTATCTCGTTTGTTTGAAAATGTAAAGTGTAAAAATGACAATTCAGATTAGACACTCTGGGAAGTTACTGTTTTCTGGCCAAGACACAGTCCGACACCTAACCCCACTTAAAATGGAGATAGACGGAGCCAGGCTAGCTGTTTCCCTCTGTTTTCAGTCTTTATGCTAAACTAAGCTAACCAGCTTTATGCTCCAGCTACAGACATAGAAGTGCTATCAATGTTCTCATCTAACTGACAAGAAAGCAAATATTTCCCAAAGCATTTAACTATTTCTTAACATCCTCAAGAGAATGGTATTGTTGCCTATTGTTGCAATATGAAATCTTGAGTTTCTTTAGATACTCTGTGTCATCTTCACCCTCTACTGTCTCATTTCTTTCTATGTTTATTGTCTGAAAAATAAGTACAATTGGCACGACAGTGACCAGAGAAAGCAGAACAGAAGAATGTAATATTTTTGCTTTTTAATACACAGATCCTGCAGATGACTCCAAACAAACTCAAGTAGCTCATTTAAACGTGAGTAAAAACACGCTTGGACTTGTTTTGTATCTCTGAGAAACATGACACACCTTCTGTGAGGGTTTCACTGAAAGTTTTACTTAATCAGCCTGAAGGTTCAGCAGCATTTTAATCTGAGTTTACACAGTTATCTACATTTGGAAAGCTAACTGAGAGCTGCTCACTTGTGTCTCTGCCCTCATGGAAGTTACATTTCTGCACACTTTCCTTATTCAGTTTCTGCTGGATTGTCAACGGGAGGCTCTCAGATTCAAGTTAATATCTCTGTTAACCTACATTATCAGACTGTTCCCTTTTACTACAGTCACAACAGTCTGCTTCTTAAATCGTATACAGTACTTCAATTCTATTAATAGACTGCAAAATGTACACTTGACTATGATGGCAATAGCAGTAATTACTGGGATGATTTGTTTTGAAGCTGCAGAATGCAGCCAGTCCAGATACACCTGTAACAGTCTTACGTACCTCAGGTAGTCCCTGCGGCAGAGGATGAGGTTGGCCCGGGTGTAGAGGGTGGAGCCCACCCGGCCCAGGCGGCAGTCACAGCAGGCACACTTCAGACAGTCCTCGTGCCAGTACCTGTCCAAGGCCTGCAGCATGAAGCGGTCCCGGATCTTACCGTTGCAGCCGGCACAGCCCCTCGGCTTCTCTCTGGACTGGAGGGACACGAGAGACACACCTGGCAGGAAACAAGAGAATGACAAAGACAGAGCCAGATGAGGTTGAATTAGAAAGTTGATCATGATTAGCAACTGAATTCATGAGAAAAGTATCAATAATACAGAGATATTCCAATAAGGTTGATAGATCTATCACAGGAGCTATAATGCTATGAATGCATTTGATCATTATACATTCACTGTTGATACCACAGACACTACACATGTCAGTAAATAATAGTGCTATAAATAAAATATAAATAAAAAATATGTGACCTGTTAGGTCTCCTTAAATGCAAAATGTAATCCCCTATGGGAATATAATGATGGAGAACAAATGCCTAAAGTCATTTTACACACACACATACACACATACAACAGTTGTTTTCTGTTAGGGAGGAGTCAAACTCATCATTAATCTTAATAAAGGTGTTTTGCAGTTTGATATGAAAATTGGGGAACATCTGCTTTCTGCAATCTTTAATTTAAATGTATGTCTCGTTGCAGATACACACAGCCCTTTCCCAGTCTCCAAAACCTTTTCTGTTTCCATATGTCATAGTTAACATAGAAAAAGGAAATTAACGGCAAGCATAAATATGCTACTTACTCTCCTCCTTCTCCAGTACCATCCTTTCCGGAAAACAACAATCCAACAACAGTAGAAATGCCACCCTCAAGATAATAGCCCGAAGAGCGATAATAAACACAGAGGGCTTTGACACTCGCTCAAACTTCAGCTCCGCTCCTCATTACCCAGAAGAAAGCCATGAGAAACAGTCGCTTTCTCGTAAAAAGACAAAGAAAAGTAGCCCCGCGGATGGATGAAAACAGCGTCCCCGGGTATCACCTTGCCGGCAGGAAAGATGTCCTCAAATTAAGAGTGGCTGTGTGCCTTATCTTAGCTGATGTCAGTGCAAAAGCATTCCTGTATCTGCAGGCTGCGGCTGTTGCCCTCAGACGAGCTTCTCTGCACTGAGCCTCCTTACAGAGCTCTCTCTCTCTCTCTCTCTCTCTCTCTCTCTCTCTCTCTCTCTCTCTCTCTCTCTCTCTCACTATCTCTCCTCTCTCTCTCTCCCTCTCTCTCTCTCCCTCTCTCTCTCTCTCTCTCTCTCTCTCTCTCACTATCTCTCCCTCTCTCTCCCTCTCTCTCTCTCTCCCTCTCTCTCTCTCTCTCCCTCCCTCTCTCTCTCTCCCTCCCTCTCTCTCTCTCTCTCTCTGCAAACAAACTCCCACAGTCAAATGGGGTTTTTTTTCAACGCTGCGTGCTAATTATATAAAGTCATTATGCTCAGATCTGATAGTAACCGCCCCCTCCCTCTCTGAATCAATTATTCAATAGACAGTCACCCACCAGCACAGCCCGGGCCTGAGGTGTTTTAGAATGAGCTTATTCAACTCCAAGGACACCAATTATCTCCAGGGCGCCCTGTAGTCAAAGCACCGGCTTTTCAGCACGGCAGATGCAGCGCCTTTTACCGCGCACGTTCACATGCGCGTGCGCGTCTGCTTGTGTGTGTGTGTGTGTGTGTGTGTGTGTGTGTGTGTGTGTGTGTGTGTGTGTGTGACATATAGCCTATATTCAGTGTGTTCGTCCCTTCGCGTGGTTATGACACAATCGTTAGCCTATTTTTACAAAAACGTCTGCTACGGAGCCATAAGGTGAGGTACAAGGGAATGGAGCCTTTTATACATTGTTGTATTTCTTTAGAAATAAACAATTGACAAATAGAGTCTTTAAATGCTTCAGATGTAAAGTTATTCACTGTCAAAATGAATGGCAGTCAATCGAATGCTAACGGCGGGTGAGAGCTAGGTAGCATCAAAATGGCGCCATAGGAGGTACGCTTTGTAGAGGCTGGCTTTACCCCCTTGCCTACTCCGAGCAAAGCTGACCTCAAAATCCAACATGGCTGCTCCGTGCATCAACAGTAATGAAAGCTGTAGTAGCCTAATATAGGCCTACAGTTTAATAGCACTGCTGTCTTATTTGTGTCTTATTAAACCAGTCACACACACAGTAGGCCTACTGTCCAACTTCTATCTGTCGACATGTTGCTACGGTGTTTTTAAGCACAAAATACAGCATAGTGTGTTGTTATCAACTGGTAGTGCTAACAATGGCTAACCTGGCTAGCGCAAACATTCCGACCTGTTGTACTGAAAAGTGAAGCCAATGCGGAATTGTCTTAAATCTGCATTGCTAGATCTGAATACTTCTTTCACAACTGTCAGCAGCCCGTAGAACTAAAATACTACTGTACAAATCCTTAATATTAAATGAATACTGCAGATGAAACCAGCTATAAAGTTATATACTCAAAAATAGACCTACCATAGACCAGGTCCTTGTAGTATTAGGATATTTTAGGAATAGCATGAAATCTAAATAGCCTGGAACTCACTGTTAAGTCCCAGACCTGCTGTAGGCTACAGTAAGTCACTATATTGAGAATTGAGTAATCAAAATACCACAAAGTATGGTAAGGTCATTATTTAAAGTTAATCTTGAGCACCACAAACAAACCTTTAGTCCCTGTGGATAGATTATTGGAACATTATAGTGATTTTCAAGGCCAGTCCATAAACAGCACTGCAGCCTGCTTACCAAATAAATCATCCGGCCCTAAATCCTCCTCATTAGAAGCTGTGGCATAAACAACTGTTCTAACATGGCCCCTGGATCAGGTCACACTAATTAACCAGCACCATCGACCGAAAATTCCCTCATTATCCTCCCTCTCATCTGATCGCATATAGGCCGCCAAGACAGCTAACGATCAACCGACTAATTAATCAGCGGATGAGGTACAAGTGAAGCTCCAGGTTCCCTCTTCATTTGCGAGACACATGGGAGCTAATTAGTTCAATTATTAATGCATCTAATTAAATAGTTTCTCTGGGTAATCCTGGTTAAAGTCTTATCCTCAGTCGGCTGCGGTGATAAATGGATCCGTGCTGCATTAGACCCCTCTTGTCCTTTATTTTGACATGCTTAAAAGACAATGCAATGCCAGGCCCAGACTAAACATTACAGGCTATTCACAGGCCCGAACCCCATTAAGCTAATTGCACTAAAAGCAGTCTGTGGTTGACATTAAAGGTGAGCTGTGGTTTAGGCTCTAATTAGCAGCCTGCGAAAATAGGAAGCCTTTTTTTGGCCATCTGCTGCGGCTTGCCTCCCTGTCATGTCCTCTGTGTGAAAAGGGCAGAGACAAATTTAGGTGGTGTTTTGTATGGAAGGGCTGTTTGTCAGATATAATGCCATGAGAAGCCACAGCACATATCATACAGTAACAGCTGAATTTAGAGAAGGGAACACAAGAAAACTTCTGCAATTTGAGGCAGCAGGGCCTTATGGTTTAGCATATGAAAACACAGCGCTCCTGTTTCTTGTCAGACTGGAAGAAGAAAACCAGTGTTATTTAGACCTAGAGGCCATTTTCTACTATTTATATTCACTTTACAGTTCCATCATTTTCCAACACATGCCCTAATTAGATGTATCTTTACCAAATGCAATGTTTAGGGAGTCAAACATCTCTTATTCCTGGCTCAAGAGATATAAATAAAGTGACAAGGATGTGAGACTAAAGTTTGTAAAAACTTTCTAGTGATTATTTTCTGGATTTTCTTCAGATTTTTCTAATTTTTCAGGAACGCTGGCAACTAGCGGCATGGCTCAACAGACAGTCAATCATCTGTCGGTCTAGAATAAAATATCCGAAACACTATTTGACAGATTTCCAGGAAATTCTGGACAGTTTGGTGATTCCTTAACTTTTCCTCTAGTACCATTATAAGATTTTAGCTTGTCAGATACTTTAGTTTATGACCAAATACCTTCAAAACTAATGACATTCCCATCAGCCTCAGCTGTACTTTGTGTTCAATGCCAATTTGCAAATGTTAGCTAACACTTAAACATTTTACCTGCTATATGAGTTTTGTTTCATGACAACTGAGCCAACTCAATCTGCTGATAAACACAAATAGTCAAAAGCTCAAGAATATGCAAGTAAGTGGACGCTGAGTTGAGATTGTTTTGTCAACTGCCGTTTCCAAGTATCAGTTATGAAGTGTAAAACTCAAAATCTGCCGGTTAACTGACAGGAAATCTTAGAGCTGAAGTTGCAGTGCAAAGAAGAAAAAAGTGCAGAATGAGAATCAGAATCAGAATAGGATTTATTGCCAAGTATGTTTTCACTTACTTTGTGTTTGGTGCATACATCATATTAAAAGGAAAGCAAAGTGGCAGGCAAGAACATTAATATAGAATAGAAATATTACAATAAAAATACAAACAAAACTATAACAAATGTACAACATAACTGTTTTAGAATTTCATAAAAAAAGAAGGCTGCATGGTTTTGTGCAGGATGTGCAAAAATGTTGTTGAGGGAATGTGCAAAAGCTCAGGATATATAGGCTAATATAATATGTGCAATGGTCAGGTATACAGTATAGTCCAGGATGTGTGTTAATGCAAATGTATCAAAAGTATCAATAAATAGACCCAAGTATAAAAACATCAATGAACAGATATCCAAAATCCAAAATATATACAATGCCAAAGGTTGTGCCATAAATCTTGGTTCTTGGTGAGTTGCATATATCGCATGATCATGCCATAGATCACTACCACCACTGAGGTGTCCTTGAGCAAGGCCCATAAGATGTCAGTATGCTTCAACTATAGGTCGGATGGTTGAACAGCATCTTAAACCCCTACACACACACGGACCTTTCAACGTCAGCATTTGGGGCCTTCGTCAGAGAATTAATGTAACTTTCTGTAACTTTCCGACAATCTGACATTCACGCCAACTTCACACAGAGAAGGATGCTACTGGTTACTGTCTTACACTACTCCTACTGTTGTTATTTTTATGCTTAAGGGCATGTGTTGTACTGTATGTGTGCAACCAGCTGGGATATGGCTTTCAATTTAGGGTAGTTAAGTTTTAATGTACTTCAGTATTAAAAACATGCCTTGAAGTGTTTGTCGAACAATGGTGGCATTACAAGACAACAGAGCACGACATCTATTGTAAACACATCATTGCTTGTCTGTTTTACTGCAGATTGCCTGTGATCATTATCAACCTCATTAACACTTGTTGTGGCATTGCAGATAACCTCACTCTCAGGCAGCTCAACAACATGAGCAACGCGTGCTAATGTGAAGTTTACCAAAGTGAAAGAAATATGTATAAACTTGAGCTGTGTGGCTGTTTGACAAGACAACTGTATAATGTGGGTTGACGTGATTGGAGGAGGAGGTCACTTGTCCAATAACGGCCATGCAGTTTTCTGATCCTTGATTCTAAAAGTTAGTAGTCAATTTTGTATTTTGTTCAAGTTTGTACCAGAAAGTAATCACAGTCTATTTCTTTACATTTTTAAACCAAAAGGTTTAAAAAGAGAAGTAGAGAATCACTGAGGAGGAGCATCATCAATCCACATTAGGTATAATTACTAAAAATAAGCACCACGTTAGCACTATGTTTCAAACACCTTCTAAATGTTGTTCAGAATTGACTCATCTGTCTATCGTAAGTTAATTGGGTCACACATATATATATATATATATATATATATATATATATATATATATATATACATATATAATATTTAAATATTTAATCGCGATTAATCGCATTATGTCATAGTTAACGCGCAATTAATTGCACATTTTTCTCTATTCTAAATGTCCCTTGATTTCTTTTTGTCCCATAATTTTTTCTCATTTTAATGCTCTTATCAACATGATATATACTTTTAAAACGGTGCCTGAACCGAAAGAGATATATATATATATATATATATATATATATATATATATATATATATATATACTGTATTGTGTCCTTGTCATGGATCACATCTTGGAAAGCATCTTTGGAACTTTGACATTTTTGGGCAATGTTCCTCCACTGCAGATGAAGGCTGCTGCACTTGAAGGGAATGTATTTGATCCGTCAGCCTCAAACTTGGCAAGAAATCCTCAAATACAGTTGTGTAAGCAGAAACTTTTAAAGGACTGGAACACAGTGCAATGTATCTGGCTCTTCACACCTTCTGTATCTGAATGAGGCTCCAGAGCTTCTCCATGAGGCACTACATTTATGCTGATTTTGAATAAATGCTGCATCTGCTTCAACAAAATGTTTTTTTTTTAAACTGTTGTTAATTGTATTTTTGGTATACTGTATTGTACAAAGTTGATAATTGGTACATTGAAGTAAATACAGTGTTAAACCTGCAACACTGGTTTTTAGCGTTAACTTGATGCTTAATGAGAGCCCAAGTCATGATGTCACTTCCTGTTCCATCAATGTAATCTCTCATTCAGCATTTTTTTAATCTGTCTTTCTGAAAAATCAAGCATGTTCCTGGAGTTTACTTTCCATATTCTGAGACAAAATCGACCTCCACTACAGCAGTTTTTTTTTTCTATTAGAAATTGAAACCTTTGTGTGATTTTAACAAAGTTTAACAGTTTTTTTGTCAGCACAGGAAAAAACTACAGCTCCCATAAATAAAACTAAGCGTGGGTATTGTAACGTCATTGTAATTTAGCTTTGTTCATAATCATAAAATTCATCAAAGCTTTCTTCTAAACTAATTTCCCTAATTTTTTCATTTGTGACCTCTGTTGTCTAAAACATTTTTAGTGTTCACCCTCGACTCATGAACGGACTTCTTTTTTGTCAAATTGTGACATTTAGCTTGCAGTGGTCTAGGGCTTATGGGAAACGGTGTTCGCTAAAGGCTTCTAAAAAAACAAATATAGAATAAACGGCAATATTTGACTGATTTAAAAAAAAAAAAAAACTCCCATCCTTATCCTGACATATGTAACAAGCAACATGGCATACTGTTGAGTAATGTTATGTTCCAAGGTTGGCAGGAGGTTTTCTTACTCCTGGAACAGAACCTGGAGCTTAGGGTTTCACTTTGACTCGCTGTAGGCCTGTTTCACAGCAGGCACATTTTCTTTCTACTTTAAACTTCATACTGTGAGCTTTTGCATATCCCCTGGTCAATATTTTACACATTCCTGTACAAACTGTACAACTCTTGCACTTTAAAAAACCAAAACGTTCTTAAGTATTTGTTATACTTTTCATATTGTAAATTGTTCTATTTTACATTATGTCTCTTGACCTTTGCACTGTTTTTATCGTTATGCACCAAAACGCCAAGACAAATTCCTTGTTTGCAGACCTACTTGGTGATAAAACTGTTTCTGATTCTGATTCAGGCGTAACTAATAACATTAACAATGGCTCTGTTTTATTCGAGTCCCAGTAATCCATGACAGTGTGACAGAGAGCCAGCATGCACAATATCAGGACCCTAAAGCTGGCACAGCTAGATGTATTTCAGCCATCATTAATTTTATTATTTACACCTGTGCTTTTACTGCTGCGACATCAACGGATGCTCTGATTCAGCAACTGACTACAAGAGCTTTAGAGGGCATCTCTGTGATATCGAGCTCTTTATCAGATTCACTTCTTTTGCAGAGTTTCGGCAGCGTCAATGCAAGAAGATACCAACGTCTTACAAAGCAGTATTCAGTGCACAGACAGCAGGACATCACATTTAGTGTAACAGGAGACTGCTGAGTAGACCACGAGCAATTCATATAACATATGAAAAGGATTAGATTTGATTCATTCAAAAAAAAACTCCTTTAGATTCAATCAATGTGTTATAAAACCAGATGATCCAGATGCAACTCAACACAAATGTGTGCTCACTAAACCATTTCGCATCTATGCTTCTTTTAACATATGATGCATCACATTTTTCAGGGAGTGGATGTCTGATTTTGAGAAACAAACCCTTCAGATACAGCATATCCTGCAAGCAATCACTGTGTTCACTCATGCAGCATGGCACACAGTACATGGCAAAAAGTTTAAATTATGTTTTCCTTGAGATTATTGGAGAAAACATACGTTACAGTTCAGGATCATTTCACCTGTATCATATTTTTTTTGTTGATTTGATTTAGAAACAAACTATTTTTCTACCACACTGACATATTGTTTCCACATATTTGAAAGAAAATGAGTTTTTCAGGCAGCACTAGACTAAACAACTTTAACTACTATTTATTTTTGCAGTCAGGAATGCAGCCACAGAAAGGGATGTTGAATCTGACGTTGAAGACAAACTGTTCTTGCTCTAACGTGGATCCATTTCAGTTGGAGGTTCAGGTCTTTGGAAGCCATCCAATCCCCTGTCAGTCTGACTAAGCTGCCGAGTTTTAGATTGGAGTGGGGATGTGCTCACCAGCTGTGAGATTAAGGGGAACTGATCGATGGCCTTTCTGATTGGCTCTCAGGGTGTCTCAGCAGCATCCAATCCCCTTGGTTCAGATGGTTTTCCTCGGCCCAGCCAAAACCAATTCTTCCTCCACGCAGGGGCCAAATAAGATCACTGACCTGAAGCTACAAGGCCACGCTCGGAGGTTCTGTCTCCATCCGTCTGCACTCCTCATCTCTCTGACAAAAATGAGACAGACTGAGAAGAGGAGGAGAGGAGTAAGACGAAGAGATTGAATCAATTATATGCAGAGCATTTTTTGCACCACCAAAAAAAAAAAAAAAAAAAAAAACTTTCCTTGTTTTATAATGTGTATTTTCCTGACATCTTTGTTGTTAAGTGTTGATGCCAGAAATGTCTCTCCAGAAATTACCCGTCAGTCAAACTCAGCAGGTGACACTGTGATGTCTTTTTCCTCAGACGTTCTGTTCAGTCTCTGTAGGCATAGGCATAATTTTGACAATTTACTTGTCAGTGCAACCCACCCCAAAAACCCAATTATAATTTCCTTTACAGGAATAAAGACATTTGCACCATAACACCCCCCTCCCCCCCCTCCAATGTTGAACCCAAAGTTACGCCCTTGTCTGTAGGTGGAGCTCTTTTCTTTTTCTGGTTGCGGCTGCTTCTGCCAGCTCCTTTATCTATTCAAAGCAAACCGCTTTTGCTGTTGCTGCTGCTGGAAATTTAAAGTGCTCATATTATGCTCATTTTCAGGTTTATAATTGTATTTAGAGGTTATATCAGAATAGGTTTACATGGTTTCATTTTCAAAAAACATATTTTTGTTGTACTGCACATTGCTGCAGCTCCTCTTTTCACCCTGTGTGTTGAGCTCTCTGTTTTAGCTACAGAGTGAGACCTCTCACTTCTGTAACATCTTTGTTGGGAGTCGCACATGCTCAGTAGCTAGGTAAGGACTACTAGCCAGTCAGAAGCAGAGTATGAGGGCGTGCGATGCTAGTAGCTAGGTGAGCATGATAACGTGTGTTACAAAGTAAAGGCTGGACTACAACAGAGCTGTTTGGAGCAGTTTGTGAACAGTGTTTTCTGTTGGAGATGGTAACTCCCTTTGGGGTGGACTTTGTGCTTTTTCACTTTGTAAACCTATTACATGCACAAAAAAAGATATATAACACAATAAAGGAAAGGGAAAAAGCCAAAAAGCATAATATGAGCACTTTAAAATGCATGACTTCTTGTGCAGCAAATACATTTTTTTTAAGAGGAAATGTAGTCTTTCATGAACTTTATAGAGAGGAGAAATTCATCTCTCTGAAATTTTCAGGGATCATTTGTTTAAAAGCTAAAAACATAACAAGCTTTACAACTAAAATGCATTCAAGATATTATATGCAGCACATAAAAGGATGTTTAAATGTGTATACTGTGACCGAGAAAAGTGTTTGCTTCATTTACTGATTCCAAACAGCTGCCAAAGAGACTCCTGCAGAGATTCAGCTTTCATTTGCCCCCTGCGCTGCGATGATGATGACGATAACGATGATGATGATGATGATGATGATGATGATGATGATGAGGATAATGATGATAACGATGATGATGATGAGGATGATGAACACGAGGAGGCTGCAGTGCTTCCTGTCTGCTCTTCACCAAATATCCCACTTGGAGCACTGAGCAATCAGAAGAGACAACTTCATCACAAACACAAATTCATTGAACTTGTATACTAGATATTATGTTGCCTATCTATCTGCTGTCGTGCGTCTGAAAATCTGCACTTTACTGTGTTTTGTCTGATCTGCATGCAGTCTGTTTGAAATATGTCAAAAGCTTAGAGGTTAATTTTAGACCTCAAACGTAGTCGTTTACATTCAATGATTTACATAAGACATAAAGAAACAAACATCTAATATCACAAATATACAAGAGAATACTAAACTCCAAAAACCTCTTTCTCATTTTTTTTTAACAGAAATATGAAATGAGGATCAGAAGTTGCTGTTTTTTTAAATTTGCATTTATAAGTAAAGAGATACAGATACAGATTTAGATTACAGACATTTAGCCTCATCTCATTTTAGTGTTATCAGTTTTCAGTATTGTTTTACCTGTTCTATAATTGCTGCATTGTTTTGTCTGTGACTTGTTATGCCGTATGCTGTTTTGACCATGGTCTCCATTCACAAAAGGTTTCAAACCTCAGTGGGACTTACCTGGTTGAATTATGGGAAATAAATGAAGATAAATACCTTTTTCCCCCCACATGCAGTTCTTACAGTGGGTGCCTGATTAAAAGACCAACCTGTATAAATGAGTGGAGAAACATCGGATACCAATGCCTAACAATTTGATGAATTTGATGATTTGATAAATGATGTGTTCACTTTTTTCCATATTATTGCTCGCTGTCATTTCTCTCTATAATCTAAATTGATTCAGTGTGTAGGAGGTCTGTTGCCATGAGCAAGAAATCATTGAACAGAGGGGGAAAAGAGCATATTATTATGATGTTTTGTGCTGCCATCTAGTGGGTACTTCAGGAACATTTCCTCATTCTGGAGGGCAGAATTCAGTGTAATAATGTTGCATTTCTCACTTCTCCTGCCTCCCGAATCAGCTATTTTTAGCAGCTAGAGACAGGAAATTCCTCTTTCCTGAAGGCTTTAGAGAAATGCCTCCTTTCATGGTCATTTAATTAAAGTTGAGCTCAAAGTGAAACAGCGGCCCCTCAAAATAACTGAAATGGGCGTCTTATTAAGCAATGTTTAACTTTAATTTCCTCTGGAACAGCTGATGTTTTTACAGTATTTACCAAAGTAACATTCATCAACAAAAAAAAACTGCATATGTGAAATTATTTTCCCAGAAGGGTGGTACATTCTTTTTTTACAGCATCGTGGTGACATAACTGAATTGAAGAAGAACAACAGCACATCGTTGAATTAGTTCATGCCCTTAATTTGTATGGTAGTGTTTTTTTTCTAAAGTTTAATAGTCATGAGTTCAACTTCAAGATGTTTTCAGTTCTGATTCTGTGAAAAGACCAAATAAATACAAAGTTATTAACCCTTGTGTTGTCTTCGGGTCAAATTTGACCCGTTGTCAAAATGTCTATCTCAGAAATATGGATTTCTTTTTAACTACCTAATTTTAATTACCCAAAAATAACATGGATGGATGATCCCATACAATGCGCTTCGCGAGTACAACAAAAGATCGGACCTCTACTTTCGTTGAATTTTGGGTGTTTTATTCAATTTCTTATCATTTGAAAAAAAAAATTGAAATGTTTCGGAACAATATCCTCGCTGAATGTTGACCCTTCTGTGATTATACTTCCTTTAATATTAGTCTAAATAATTCATAATTTCTGCTTCTTTAACTCAAGAATTAGGTATAGTTTCCTATAAATGAGGTTTTTAATTGACCATGAATTCCAAAAATAAGTGTAAAACTAGTTATGAGTTGGTGTTAGTGGTGTTTATAATGTACATGGTGGTTAAAAGAAGCGTTAAACGTCAAAAAAAGCGCCAAAAGTGTTGAAAAAAAGAGACCATAACATCAGAAAAGGTGTTGATTTTCAGAGAGTTTTGACCCAGAAGACAACACAAGGGTTAGATGTATTGACCCAATAAATTAGATTAATAAATGGTTACAAACATGATTGTACCGGTGAATGGATTTAAATGATATACCAGTAATAGTCAACTATAAACACACACTATGGCTTCGAAAGAGTATTATGAAAAAACAAAATGTAATAAGCATCAGAAAAATGCATCAAAACGGGCCCTTTCCCTCCTAAAACAATACAAAACTGCTGAGCAACAACACTGAGCCGAAGAGACATTTTCCCCACATTACAATGCAGAATGGCAGTTTAACAGCAATGGTACATCTGTTTAAACCAATGAGAGAGATGCTCAAAGTAACCAGTGAGTTCACAATGTGAGCACGGTGATGAAGGAGTTTCAGAGGAAACCGTGGTGGAGAAAACATTCCACCGTCACTCACTAGCCAATCAGCAGCTCATCAGACTTTCATTCCTCCGTGTAGTGATTTGGTTTACTGATGAAGAGTTATATCTGATGAGTGAAAGACGGAGGAGAAGCTGATTACAGCCAATCAAAGCTTCCCAGTTCGATACCAGTCTGAGGTTTCATGTGAAAAACTAGACAGCGATAAACCAGCCAATAAGGATGCTTGAATAGTAGCTGTCGATGTCAACATAAGGTTTGCTAATGTATCTGTTGTAACAAACTGTGTCTGCATCAAACATGCTAAGTAGTGAACGTTGGCACTGTGTGGTTAGTTCCATTCTTATTGATAATGATATTTACAGATTTAAGATTTGATGGTTTTAGGCCATATTTATGCAAAGTTTCACTTGCACTGTAATGAGTAATCTGGCTTGTTTTATGAATGACTTGTGCAAGTACAGACTGCACTTGATTGACATTTCCCTCACAGCTTTGTTGCAACTGGGTGGGTCAATTTAGCCTGTTTTTCATTCTCTTATGGAGTTCAATAACCTCACATAACTACCAGCGTCACTCCAACCAACTTCAACCTGAGGAGTGAGCCAGCATTAGCCAGAATGAGTGAAAAATTGTGTCTGGGTTTCTGGGTTTGCAAGGCCTTTAAATGAAAAAAAAGGTATTGTATAGAATAATTGTTAATGTTACAGTAATACTCAGGAAAGTCATATCAAAAAATATGTTGTATTGATACTGAAACTCAGTACTGCCATTGTCCGTTATTGAAATAATTTGAACAATAACCTAGCCCAGGTTCCCAACCTTTTCAACTTGTTCCCTTAAAACTCAACTCCTTTTCATGTTTAAGTGTACAAGTTGTGTACATGTTTGTGTGTGTGTGTGTGTGTGTGTGTGTGTGTGTGTGTGTGTGTGTGTGTGTGTGTGTGTGTGTTTTACATTCGAATTTAAGAGCAAAGTTTAAATAAAAACTTTTGTTTAGCACAAATGTGTTTTCTTTTATGCTTACTTGTCCTGTTAATCATCTTGCGACCCCTTATTAGAGCCCCAACCCCCAGGTTGGGAACCATTGCCTTCGTCAACTATATCCTGCTTTGTTTTAATCACAACATAATTAGTCCTTTCGAAATCTTTGCTCAAAGCAGGGAAACACATTGTAGGAAAAACCAAAGCAAACTAAGAAAAGAAAAATTGACAAAGATGTGGGACAGACTCATATTTGTCTGTAAATGTTGACACCATCCAAGCCTTCTCACCAACTATACATGTTGCCCACAGTGTGAACATGAGGTTACTGTTTGGACCGATGTAGTAACAGTTTTCAGACCCAGCAGGTTCCCTTTAACAGGGGTCCTTCAGTCCCCCCAGCTGACTTCCCTGGGACCATCACACTGACTTCCTCCTCTTGCCAAACACATTGTTGATGAGTTTGGCCATCGACTTGGAGCCGCTGTAGCGTCGTCGGTCGGCTCTGTACTTGAGGTGCTCCATCACCTGCCGGATGAGTTGGGTGAAGAGGTTGGCGATGTCCTGGTAGCTCTCGGCAGCTGAGACCTCCTGGAAGTGACAGCGGTTCTCCTGAGCCAAGCAGCGGCCCTCATCCTCACGCACCTGCCGGGCGTGACACAGGTCCTGCTTGTTACCCACCAGACACACAGGAACCTCCACCTCCCTGGAACAGAGACATGTCAGTGTGGACAGATGTGGAGCCGAAAAAGCTTCAGTTTCCTGAAAACTTACTTTTATTTTCAGGCGGTTGTCATGAACCGTTCGTACATATACAGTGCTAAGCATAAGTGAATACACCCATGCTAAGGTTGGCTAAAAAGAGGAATAAACAATCATCTTTTGGAAATTGATCTTAATGCCTTAATTAAAAAAAATAGGAAAACTCCAACCTTTAAAGACATCAATGTTCTTTGTGAATGAATAATGTATCGTAAATAAATAAATGTTCTTCCTTAAAATACAGGGGGTATAAGTATACACACCCCTATGTTAAATTCCCATAGAGGCAGGCAGATTTTTATTATTAAAGGCCAGTTATTTCATGGATCCAGGATACTATGCATCCTGATAAAGTTCCCTTGGCCTTTGGAATTAAAATAGCCCCACATCATCACATCCCCTTCACCATACCTAGAGATTGGCATGGTTTTATTTCAGTTAACCTAATAACTGGTTTGATTTGCATTGAGAGATGATCTTATGGAAAGTACCCCATGTCAATCTCTAGGTATGGTGAAGGGTATGTGATGATGTGGGGCTATTTTAATTCCAAAGGCCAAGGGAACTTTATCAGGATGCATAGTATCCTGGATCTATGAAATAACTGGCCTTTAAAAATAAAAATCTGCCTGCCTCTATGGGAATTTAAAATAGGGGTGTACTTACTTATGCCCCCTGTATTTTAAGGAAGAACATTTATTTATTTACGATACATTATTCATTCACAAAGAAAATTGGTGTCCTTAAAAGGTTGGATTTTTCATCATTTTTTTAAATTAAGATCAATTTCCAAAAGATGACTTTTTTAGTCCTCTTTTTAGTCAACTTTAGCATGGGTGTATTCACTTATGCTTAGCACTGTAGCTATGAAAGGTAAAGTAATTTGTATGATTTCGACGTATTTATTACTGTATGCACCACATTGACTGCTGCTGTATAAAACACAGCACTTTCAAGTTAGGGAGCAGAGTTGGCTTCCCAGGGAAAACAAAAGACCCTCTGAGGTCCAAGGGCATTTTTAGATATCTTCTTGAATTCTCCTCCGCCAAAATTGTTCCAGGGCAATGTATAAAGAGATCATTTGGCCCTAAAGTGGATATATTTCTCAAATCTCTTGTGAAAACATACCTACACTCAATAGTTTTGGTGCTTGAAATGAGTTTACAGAAGTCTTGGGCTCACAAAAGTAGCATAAAATATATGAATATAATAGTAAATAAATGTCTAAAATTAAATTTTGTAATATCGCTTTTTGAGTAGGAGTGTTGTCAAACATTGATTGGACTCGCCTGTGCATCTTTTGTCCTTTAATCCAAACCACAATCTTTTTCCTAAACTTAACTAGTCATTTTGGTGCGTATATCATACGAATTAGTGTGCATACATTTTCATACGATATCGTACGAACCCGTTCATTAGAATGCGTTGTTATTTTATACCTATTTAACCCCTTATTGCAACGTTAGATAGCTTTAGAGTCAATTTTCTCAGTTCAATTTAAAACTTTTGAACCCAACTCTAAGACAAGTCACAAGCAAATTTGAGTAAACAATTGAAAAAAATATTTAGCCTCAGTAAAGGACACAGTTCATGTAGTTTCACTTTGCCAGACCCTCTTTCAAAGTGCACTGAAGGAGGGTCTGGCTTCTCCACTAGCATTCGGGGATGGGAGGAAAACGTACTCTCGTTTAATGGCATTTCTTTAAACCAATCAGAATCGGCATGGGCGGCGCTAAACAAAATAGTCGTGCGAGAGAAAACTCAGATTGTACAGATAGTCTAGCTAGCTGTCTAGATTTACCCTACAGAGATCTGAGGAGCAGTTAAGTTATAGTCCTCATAAATCCACCGAATTTAAAATTCCAACACAAAGAAAGCGGAAGGAAACGGAAGATACATGCATCTGGCGGGATTTCCTGCAGCACCGGTCACGTCAAGGATATAGACTACAGTTCATGTAACCTTGCAGTGTCGGAGCACCTCAAACTTTATTTCTTTGACTAAACAGCTGCTCTGATCCACCAACTCTCAACTTTCTGAAACCCAGCGTTCTCTGTCCCGGTCTGTGTCTCTGTCTACTACATAATAAAATAACCTCATTGTGCCTCTGACCCTTTGCAGTTTTTCAAGCGTGTCTCCCGAATCTGCCGCAGGATGTTCTTGGCGTTAATGAAGGAAGTGCAGTCGCTGATGTTGTACACCACCACAAAGCCATCTGCCCAGTCCACCGGCTCCTCCAGTATACACCTGGCCTCTGAGCTCTGCCAAGGACAACACACGCTTTTATTTTGGTATCACACTGACAAATCCAGGTAGTATGTATTATCTGTCTGTATGGCTTGTTTGTACTGGGACAGATTCAAACAGAGAGAAATGGTTGAAGTGCACTGTGCCTTTTTATCAACTCATAAAGATGAGCTTTAGATAGACAGCCTTGGCTCATTGGCAGTTTGGTAGTTTTGATTCAACTCACAAAAAAAAACAACGTTTTGTATTATACAGTGCTTATAAAAAGTATTCACAACCCTTGAAAGTTTAAATTAAATGGGATTGATTGTGGCTTTTGTTTCAATGAGCAACAGAAAAAATCCTTTATAGTATTTTATATTTAAAGTTAATTAAGATCACTTTGTAGAGATCTGTTTTCTAACTTTTAAGCCGATATAATCTAAAAGATTTGATTTAGATCCCCCTCAGTACTTGCCACATATTCGGTTTAAGTTTTGTTCAGAAATACATCACGTTACAGAAGCTAAATACAATCTAGCTTGTATGTCACTGTGACTTTAAATTGCCGATAACCATAGCACTAGTGCTTCTTCTTTTTCTTCTTGACACGTCACCCAATAATTCAAACAGCTAAACTGGACTCAACCATTAATTAACCAGACTGCAATGGATAACAGCTTTAACAAAATCTTTTGTAGCCTATTGCTTGTAACATGCTGCCCTGCATGTTCGACCAATATTGCTCCTAGTTATTTTTCCTCTTGGATGTGTTTTTAGCTTTCAAAAAAATAGCATTTCAGAAAGCTATTCACTGGGGAATTTCTCACAGGACTCACTTCACATTTTTTCTATATGCACGGTACGTATACAGTATACATTACTGTTGTCCCACTTCTTCTAGAGCTATTTTACTGCTGTTCTTGTCACCCTGAGAGAAGGAATCTGTACAAGTTTTAGTGACCTTGAGGAGAAACAAACCGACATGTCTATGCACTGTGCAAACTCACTCATCCCTTTCTCTTTATTGACTTCATAGTTTCTTTATGCAGTCCATGTCAGAAGGGCAGGACATCCATTTAATGTTTCTTATGAAAGGGCGCCCTTACAGTGAGTTTAACTGACAAAGACAATGGCTGGCTCTTGTTCTGTTGAGCCAAGGGGTATTCTAATAAAATACTAAGTCTGTAGTAAAAGGCCTCCCAGGTCTTTCTTCGGTCTTGCTGGAAGAGAAGCAGGCAGGTTATAGGCCTCTTTTCTTCAAAGAAACAGCCACTGGCACACATTGCCTCAGGATACTCTCATAAACCTTTTGGCTTTGACTTTAAGTGTTGTGCAGATCGCGCACGTGCCCGCCCAAAGATAACTGTCATGACTATGATTCATCCAAGGTCCTGGGCATGTAGTGCAGCTTCCAAAGCACACTGAAAACTGGCCAGTTTTTACTGTTTTAATATGATTATGTTTTCACAAACATTTTTACCATTATTGGGCTTTAAAAACTCTTTCAAACCCAAAGGATACATTTAAAAAATAATGCTTACAATAGAAGAGCTTCTCTTTGCCCATGACATTTTGAAGATAGCAGGTTTTCTCCCAGAACTAACGCTTTGTTGACATTTTTATCAACAGTTGTATTGCCATACCTGTGAGTGATGCTTATCATTAGTCTAACAAAATGCTGGAATATAAAATGTAACTTTCAAATAGATGGCTGAAATGCAGGAGGAAGCTATAACATTCAAAACAGGAAAGTTTGGAGTCCTACTGCAGCTCTGCTTTTCTAATAAAAGAATACACACATAGTTAAGTATCTAAATGTTTAGACGAGTTCAAGTATCAACGATATTAGGTGTGTTTGTGATGTGTTGTACCTGAGAGCAGGGGTCAAAAACCTCCAGATTTAGCTGCCTGCCATCGATTGACAGCCTTTTATGGTACAGGGAATCTGTGACAAGAATTAGAAAGAGTTAAATATAACAGTAATGTCAATTGATTAGAATATTCACTGATGGTACAAAAATCAAAATCTCTTTGCGTGTTTTATGTGGATATGCATACCAATTGCTTTTACCCATCATGTTCTGTCCGTCTGTCTTTCTGTTTGTTTGTTTGTTTGCTCTATCTTATCTTGAGTTTGGCTTGGTTTATTTTTTGGATTTAAAGCTGCACTAATAAATATTATTATATGAACAATGTATTAAATGACTATGTGTAATGTGTCTTGGTGTCACTTAAAGTGACAAACCAATACGACCTAACTCTGCAGTTTCACTTCAGCTCAACAGAGCGTTTTAGCATCTTTCTTTTTTTTTGGTTTACTGTTTTGGTTTTGTAACACCTTCAACATCACCATTATTTAACATTTAGCATAGCTTAGCATAGCATTTATCAGTTAAAGGTGCTGTAGGTAGGATTGCGAAGATCCAGGACTTAGCCAAACATTTTTAACATTGACAACTTCTCAGTCCCTCCCCCCTTTCCGCTAAATGCCAAAACGGGGATACAAAAACCTAAGCCCCTCCCCCCACAAGGGAGAATGAATGTGTGCATGAGCAGTGATTGACACGCAGTTAGACACCCCCCTGGCCCTGATTGGTGCATCTGAACAGAGAGCTGTGGATTTTTGCAAATCGCACTACAGGCTGTAGGTGGTGCCAGAGGAGCCGGATTTTTTTTTAATTACCTGCTTCATGTAGTTCTACTGGAGCATAGGGTCAGTTTCAGCAAATATGACAGAAAGTTAGTTTTATAAGTCTTTCCTACTGCATCCTTAAAGAGACAGATATTTCCCTCAGGAGTTGGTGGAGAGCAAAAAAGAAGGAGATTAAATAATGGCTTTAAAATAAATAAATAAATATGGCTTTAATAGAATACAATAGGTGCTTCTCATGTCGCTTATTTGATAGCTCCTCGACTCCTCAGTCCTCGGCTGAACCGGAAGTTCTTCTGTCCCTCCTCGGTGAAGGTCCGTCACAAAGCTCTTATTTCTGCTCCAATAAATGAGGAGGAATCATCGAGGGAGCTATAGGCGAGGATACACGAGAGCAGCCTTCCTGCCGTTGCAGCTGAAGAAGTTGCTATACTTTGAGTACTTCAGAATGTCTGCACAACGATTCGATGACCTCTGGTCGCACACTTTAAACCCTGGCGCGCCAGCGAGATTTACGTCATTTTGACGTCACATTGTCGCGCGATAGGTCGGGAACGCCGACTGTAAAGAGGCCTTAAAACGTGAGGAAGGCAGGCAAGTGAAGGACTCAAGGAGGCAATTTAAGCGACATGAGAAGCAGCTAATGTAGTGTGTATGAGTATGGCATTTACTATTTTAATATTTTTACAGCTGTAATCATATTGGAATTATGCTGCATACAGAAGTAATCCTGGATTGATAATCTCATGAATGCTCAAGTGAAATCTATGCACCCCTAAGGGACTAAATAGCAACACCAATGATGTCTGGAGATAAACTCTGTTCTCTAGGACCAAAACCAAAACTCACATCAAACCTCAATCTCTTCAAATATGGAAACACTTACTGGCGTTAGAGGCATATTCACCGATGAAGCGCCTGGTCAGGAACCGCACAAGGACAGCTGGAGGAAACAGACCAAATGAAACAACTAAATGAATCATGGCATCATTTACACTCTCAACCCTCACAGGTGGTAGTAGTGAGGGTTAAATGACCCTCATTCACTCCCGGAGGCGCAACACAGTGCCAACAGTCCGGGATTGGAGCTGTGAAACTGAAGCCTCACATGAAAGAGGCTGTATGGCTTTGCTGGAAAGCCTGTGTGCATATTTGGCAAGCTGAATGGTCATATTTCCCCCGCTGCTTCGCCTACAGACTACGAGTTCCACATGAAACTGACTAGTTATGGTCCCACAGACAATCAGTTTCAATTAAGGGCTGAAGTTTCAAGTGCTGTTTGTAGTTATGGGCTTCTGAAGGGATTATATAGGGGTTATGCTAAGGCTACGGGGACACACAAATATGGATATGACCCTAAGATGTACTCATGCATGCATTCTGGAAAATGCAATGCAAATTAAACACATAGGACTTTGAGGCACAATAGCAATTCAATTGGGGCATTTTTTACATTAACACCGATATATTCAGAGACCAAAACAACAACACAATGAGAAACGTGCATTGAAAGCAGCAAAAAGCAGAAAAACATTAAATGGACACACATGCCCATACAGCCTCCAGAGCTGTAGCATCTCCACAGTAACAGCTCTGCTTCACTGCCTGGCAGCGAGAATGGAGACGTCCCATTGTTTTATGTTGCTTGAACACAGCGCAGAGTCAGTCAGTCTACTGATATATGCAACAAGACCCCAAGCAGCAACAAGGGTCATATAACTTGTAGTTTGAAAAAATAAAATCTGGAATGTGTTTGACTTTGCAGATTTCAGGTATGGTCACATAAACTGTTGAAAGTCTTGGAAAATAAGCTGATGGAGACGGATCTTTTTCACATATTACTTATGTAAACAAAAGTACAGCGCAGTACAGCAAAGCAGTACAGCAAAGTCAGCGTAAAAGGCTTAATCTAGTAAATTGAAACATAAACAAAACCAGTAGCAGAGAACTTTAGCCCCCCTAAAGGTAGAGCGTACTGACTCTGATTGATAAAACAAGATGTACTTTTTTTACTTTTTTTACTTGTTTTTCCTTTTCCAACCTTGAAATAAGCTCTGTGACAGATGCGTTTTAAATCTACCAAAGGTCTTTCAAAAGGCAGGGATTCTCTGAAGGCATACATAATGTCATTATTTCAGTTAAATCTCAATGAATGGAGGTTTTGGTTTGGCTTGTTTTTTTTTAAGTATGTAACATGAAACCAAAGCCCAGTAGAAAAAAAGCATAGGTCTGTTACAACCTGAAAGCAACCAGTTAAAGTTAGCCTAGCTCAACATCCAACTAGCCTAGCTAAATTAGCTCACAGAGAAGTCTAGGTAAAATAGAATTCTTTATTTTAGAGAGACAACAAAGATGTGGTTGAACGCTCTGTAAAAACTAATAGTAAGTGGACTTTGTTTAACATTTTTGTCAAACTACTGTTTTGAAATGTAAGAATGAATACAGTTGGCAGTTAGCTACCAGACATTAACACATAGCTAGGTAGCGTTAGCTCCAAACACCACTACCTCATTTTAAGTCCAAACATCAATCCACAAATCACTACTTCAGTGGGGGGATGTAACTAAAAAAGGCGAGTATAGTCGAGGAAAGTCAAGCTGGTACCATGTAGTGGAAAAACGCCATAAGTCAAGCACTAACTTAAGTACAATATTGAGGTACATATTGTACTTTTGACTCCACTGCACTTATTTCATAACTTAAGTACTTTGCAGATTTAAATAAATAATACAAAATATAATCAACAAATACATTATTATCAATGGATAAATATAAAATGTATTGATCCCTTGGTGAAATTCACAAGCTATCAGTATATAAAGTAAAAAAATATCACCACTTTTACCAGCTGTAAAATTAAAGTGATATTAATGCATCACTAAATATAATCCAGTCCATAATAATCCATATAGGCCTAGGCTACATTGTTTTGAGATGGGTCATTCTGCATAATGAGTTCATACTTTAAGTTTATTTTGATGCTTATACTTTTACTTAAGTAACATTTTGAATGTAGGACTTCTTGTAACATTTCTAGCTTAATTTATAGCTTAACCTATACATCATATACATCATCATTTATTAGTTGATTTATATTTTGTATAAATATTCTGACTCGGCAAAGTAATAAATAATAATATTAATAATAATAGCAGTATAAAGTACAATATTGGCTTCCAAAATGAAGAAGAGTAGAAGTATAAAGTTGCATGGAATGGAAATACTCAAGCAAAGAACAATGTGCACCTAAAAATCATTACAATTTGACAAAAAGAAAGCAACAAATATAACTTTTGAATTCCTCATTCACAGTACAGAGATAATAAAACAGGTAGACTTTTTTTCTGTTTCGAATAAAAATCCCCTCCAGTCACTCACCTGATTTCCCAGCCCCCTGGCTTCCCAGCAGGGCCAGCTTGATGTCGTTCATGCCTGTGCTCTGTCAGGTCCTCAGCTGGCTCTGTGTGTTGAGTCTGGTATCTGGGTTAGTGTCGGCACACTAACTGTTCCTTACAATCCAGGCTGGATTGAAGTACAGGACTGCCCCCCTCTTTTCCTCTTCAATGAGCTGTTTCACTTTTTTAAAGCCGGAGGGAGAGGAGAGGAGGGAAAACAAGCGCCCCCCCCCCTCTTCTCTCTGTGTCTGTGTGTGTGCCAAGTGCTGTTGTACTCTCTCACACCTCTCTTTTCTCTGTTTTCTCTCTCTCTCTCTCTCTCTCTCTCTCTCTCTCTCTCTCTCCTGTGTCCAACAAAGCTCTCTCTCCCCTCCTTTTCCCCTATCAGTCCATCTGTTTTTCTTCTTTCTTTCCCCTCTTGTGCCCATATATCTCTTTTCTCTGCCTCTTCCCCATCCTGTTCCTCAAAGGTCATGGCTCACTAAACCCTATTGGGCTGCTCTAACCATGCAACTGTAGTCCAGCTGCCATCTATGGACATTTGTGTTATTCTTCATACTGTAATGTTATGGAACAAAAAACTATGAACCGTTCCCTGTGTGATTAATGTCCATCTTGGATTAATATTGAAATAAAAAGTGAGTTGAAGCACAAGACTAGTTGAGTTTAGTCTAACATTAAACCGAAACCTGTTCCCTATAATTGTAACCACACAAGTCGATTGATGATCAATTGTACAGTCGCAGCTCACCAGACTGAAGCAATATAGTAGAAGTTGAGGCTTTAAATGCGGTGTAGAAGCGGGACTATGAGAAGGCCAGCAATAAAAACACTAATTAGTGCATCAGTCATAGTCCTGACAAAAAACTAAATTGATTCAGACGAGCAATCCATTTCCCTCAGCTTTAGCCGCCACACAATATGTGGCACATGCAGCCAATAAATCATCCTCCAGTAGCTTTGATTTCACAGGCGCTAACGTCAGCCAAAAAAATGTATATTCTTTAGACTAAAACCATATTTTTGTCCCCCAAGGCCCTGTTGCATACTGGCCATCTTGGGCCCATTTCCAAACTGGCTTCATTTGATATTGTATCTGTTTGCATGCAAAGTCAGTGACCCTCTTCCAAAAGAAAGAAAGTTTTCCCCTCGCCTTTAGAGAGGGCTGTCATGAGTTGGCTGCACTTGGTGTTGGTATTATCAGCATTTCACAAAAACAATTACAACACTGTTTTAAGCCTTAATTTTGGGTTGTTGGGTTGGGTTGTAGTCTGTTTACATAGTTTCTTTATGATTGTAATGGTTGGATAAAAGTAAACAAGGCTTTAAAAATACAGTGCATTATTCCATTTGTTAGTCTTTGCATCAAGAATGTTGTCAGTCAATGTGAAGGGAAGAAATGTTTCAAAGCCTCCTTTTTGGAGTTTAAAGGGCTCTCTTCCTGTTGACTTTAGGATCATGCCGGATCTTAAAATACTGTAAAACAAAAGCTGTAATAATGAAATGAGAACAGCTTGACCACATTATGATGTGTGTCCAAAGCCATTCATAACACACAGCACGCAGAGTTGTTGGGCTTTTATTGTTTACCAAATTATGCTCTTTCCATTAGGCAATGTTTAGATTTCATATACCCACCAAATCAGCTTGCATGAGACAAAATAATTGGTACCACATTTGGGGGGTTCAGATGAGGACTGATATCACTGTAAACACTTCACTTCAATTATTTGACTTGCTCATCAGAAGGAAGGGGAATATTTGCAAACAGAAAGATTAATATTGCATATTGGAGAAACATATGTTTGCCCCAATCATGCCTAATTCCAACCCAGTAAAGTAAGAATTTTAATCTGTCTTGAACACTGAAACACTTGAGCTTCATTACCTCAATCAGCTGCAGAACAAAATTGATATGCTCCAACAATAGAACAATTTCAATTAAACCGCTTTTCCTCTCATGCTTCTCATCGTCAAACTTCTCAATGGGCATTCCTGTTGTAATCAGGAAGAACAAAGTTCCTGTGTTCAACTTTCCGACAGTGGAAGACCCAGCCATCCATAGCAGCTTTTAATCAGGCAGAGAGGGAAAGGCCATTTCTCGTGAGCTGATCAACACGTGGCTGTAGAGAGGCTTTCACATGGGACGACGTCATGTGCCCACAAAGCTACACACACACCAAGAAACACATTATTCTCAGCAGCTGCATATACACACACACACACACACACACACACACACACACGAAACCTCAACAAATCAACATCAAAGGGTACCACAGTACAACATCATTACATCACGTCTGTGCACCAGGAATCTGTCTGGAAGGTTTCTGTTTATTCTGTCAAAACAAGATTAGCTATGTATGACATGTGAAAAGTTATGTCGAACTGTAGATTTACTCATGGCTGTGAGGCGAACAGGAGACACCATTTCAGCAAACATATAGGCGAAACATGGTAGAAAATGATAGGACAAGATACACACAATCTAACTCAACCATGTCATTATAAAGAAGCAATATCTACAAATAATCAACTCATAATTATCACCTTCATTTTGAGATGGATGATTACAGATAGGGTTGTCAATTGTCAGCAGAGAGTGCTGTTCTTGTGCAAAATGTGTAAAAGCTGTCAGGGTTTCCAGCAGCTGCAGAGGATGGAAGGAGTGAATACATGGAAACTAAATCAGAATTAGGCATATTTGTCTTTTGCAAGACAGCCAAACCTTTGATTTTGTTACAGGAAATGACAGGATTTATGGAAAACGTGGTCTTAATCTTCAGCCACTTTCACAGAAACAACACCACTGACTCGAGATGGCAGCTATCGATCATTCTGATAGAGGTCTCACTTGGTAATTGTTTCAAGAAATCTGAGTATGTGACTTTTGTTTTTAAAGGTGCTCTAAGCGATGTTGGGTGACGTTACTTCTTGTTGACGTTCGAAGTATTTTCAAACAAAACAAGGCTAGCTCGCCCCTCCCTCCTCCTCATCCCGTCCCCTTCCCCTCCCTCCCGCGCACTAACCCCCCAACCCCCACCCCCAAATCCTTCTTGTCGGTTATTGGCTGGAACACTGTTTGGTGCAGGTTGGCGCAGTTTGTTTTTGTTGCTGTTTGTGGAGCCTGGGCTGTCTACAGAGACCGAGTTTTTTTGTGTTCAGGGGACAGGCAGCTAGCGGATAGTGAGGAGATGTTTGCTGTATGTGACAAAAAATGTTGTAGCCTAAAAAATGCGTGACATCGCTTAGAGCACCTTTAAAATTGCCCCTTTAAATCCCCAACTCATGATTGTCCTTTATTGTCCCGGGCCTGTTGGGTCAGCTGTAGTTATTCGTTCCCTTCACAAAGTCACTAAACATCTTTAACATGTTACTGTACTTAACCAACATCGTCAGTGTGACAGCCTGGATTAAAGACATTGTATGACACCCTTCAAAGTCAAAGTCAACTTAACTTCAACTTCAATTTCGGAGACTGTCCTCTCCCAAAACACGCTACCATTGGTCGTTTTGATTAAGCAGTGAGCGCCAAGTTCCGCGTAAGGAGGGATGGGTCAAACAAACACAGGACTTTCACCAAGGAGGTTGGGGTTTGTGTCCCGTTTGCAAATAAAAGTAAACAGCGATTTCTTTTTTTACTTTACTGAATAAACAGAGCAAACGGACCTATGTCAACATTTGATTTTAACACTTCTAAACTCAACTAAATAGTTTTGGTGCCTTAAAATATTTAAGTCGTTTTTGTGCATAAACCTAACAAAACTGCAACCGTTTCACAATGTGAAATGTTCTGTGGTTTAGATATGGGAACGGAAAACGGTCCTGTAGCTCGTATCAGAGGGTAGGAATAAACAACCTCTACCGTCGTATGATTTGGAGGACTTGTTGGAATGTTGCCATATGTACAGGAAATATAGAAGATCTAAATGCAAAAAAAGGGTTTAAAAATATTTCTTATTGCCCTTCTTCTTCTACTTCTTCTTCTTGTCTTCCCTCAAGTTTGCTTCCCAAATTTGGGCATCAGAGGAGATGTTTTTAACGTGTTTGGACAGCTGAGGAATTATGAAGTGAAATGACACGAAGTGACTGATCATGTGTCGGTGGTCTTTGAGCTTATTCCATTTTGAGGTTTCTGGCTTTTGACGCATCCAAATCTCTGTCTTTGGCACAAGAACATTCTCAAGTTAAATGTGAAAAATGATGTGCAACATTATTTTCTTTATGTGTGATATCCCAGAGCTTTCACACTGAGATATAAAATAAGGTAAAAATATGTCTTTGCTGAGCCAACTTTCTTACCCCTATACTAAGATTAACTTTGGTCAGAAAACTAAAAGGCGGTGTATATATAGATAGATCTTTATTGTCATTGTATGCGATACAACGAAATTCTGTTAGAGCCATCCTCTCCAAATAGCAGCATAGATTAAAAAGATAAAAATATATATATATACACACACACACACACACACACACACACACAAAAAAAAATATATATATATATATATATACACACATCTCACCCAAGCACATCTCGCACATACACATTCATCTCCCACATACACATTCATTCCATGTTCTCAATAAATAGCTATATATACTGTATGTTTCAGTATCAGCTCTGCTCTGTTCAACTCTGTTCAAAGAAAACATCATACACTTATCCCACTCCGAGACATGATAAGTCAAGAAAATAGTGCTTTAACGCAATAACTTATCAACACTGTAAGTGAGGAAGTGAGTCTGAATGACTCTAAATAACAAAGAGTGCCGGTGGTATGCCAACAAATCTTGCAGCTTTTTGGAGGAAGTACACATCTTAAACACCCATTCCAAAGTGATGAAAAATATCAGGTGTGTAATCGTGGCTAATGCATGCTCTTGAGTTTGATCTAAACATTAGATGTAGGTCTAATCTCAAAGAAGACCACTGCAGCCGGAGGAGCGTGGGCTTTATACTTCTTTGTGAGCGTGTTAGTGATTGAGACAGTGAGAGGGGAGCTGCAGGAGATGTTCTTTTGATGTTCGGAAATGAAACATCTGCACATTACTACTCAGAGGGAAAAAAAAAAGAGACAAAGCGCAGACATGTGAGTAAGGTTTACTGGACTGAATAAAGCGGGTTTAAAAGACACAAGAGAGGAATAAACCTCCCTTTGAAAACATCTCACGGTCAATTTCCCCTATTTTATCATAACATTAGCCACAGGGCTGCTGGCTGCCTGAAAGCTCCCTCTCACTTTTCTCCATATGTCTTTATTCAATGGCTGACAATTGTAAGATCCCAGTGGATGTACACACAGATCAAACTGTTTAAGGCCGACAAAGAGTCGGTTTTAACAGTTTTTGTCCATTTGAAAGTCTTTAATTGGGTTTAGGGAGTAAAAGCACTCATGGTGCTGGATTGCATCGCTGTACACAGAAGAGGATTTTGACAAAAGTGTATGAAAGTATGAGGTCTCTGGCTCAAATGGCCAAAAGCAGTCTCTTCGTGTTCTTTCTTGTTTGACAAATTACACTAAGATGAATCTTGGAAGAACAAAATGTCCTGAAACACTTAAAAAAAATAAAAGAATATCATGTTTACGTAAGAGCTGAAAATTGAAAACCACATTTAGAAACTGACACCAGACCACCAAGTGTGTAGCAGAGTCCAGAAGAAACAAAGGCCGGTAGATGACTAGACATCAGGATTAATACAGACAGCAGATGTTTGAGAGGAGATTTATACAGAGGTAATTACGGTGGCCGAGACGGTTCAACACAAACACAAAAGCTACAACACAAATACATAAGCGACAACGGAAGTGTGGTTGACAAACGGAGCCGGAGGAGGAAAGTTCTTGTATGTTTGAGAAGTAAGTGAAATAGGGTTCCTGACTAATTATGAGTACTGTCGCTACGTGATTGTCACAAATAAGCAATGTTGTTCAATATCTTTTTTATTTTCATATGTATGTACTCTGCCATTTTTTTCGTAATATCGTGAAAAGTTTCTTGTTTAAAAGAGAATCTTTTAACATTATAACAAGATATCTTTCGTGACATTTTGTCTTTAGAACTACTTAGCACAAAAAGTAAGGACATTAAGGACACCATTTGTAAGGAACATGCATTTGTGGGATGAGCAGCAGCGCTGAGTATGTGGGTTGCGCCCATGAAAAATTTGCCAAATCTTTTTTGCCATTGTCAAACAGCTTATTTTGCTGTTGCTATTGACACTTGTTTTGAGCTTCTGGTACCCCCAGGTGCTGCCAATCAGGTGCCTGATTTAGAGATGAGATTCTGCAACCAGTGACAATCCCATATCTCCACAGTCTGGTACCAAACTCTATCCTCTGAGATGACAACGCTCGCCCCCACAGGGCGGGGTTTATCAGAGACTACCTCCAGAATGTGGGAGTGGAGAGGATGGAATGGCCTGACCTCAACCCCATTGAACATTTGTGGGATCAGCTTGGGCGTGCTGTTCGTGTCAGAGTGACCAACACAACCACGTTTGCTGACTTGCGACAAATGCTGGTTGAAGAATGGGATGCCATCCCACAGCAGTGTGTGACCAGGCTGGTGACCAGCATGAGGAGGAGGTGCCAGGCTGTTGTGGCTGTGTATGGTTCTTCCACACATTACTGAGGCTCCTGTTTGTGAAATGAATAAACTGTTAAATTGCCAATATGTCTTGTTTCTTCAAACTTCAATCATCCAATCCACCAAACACCAAACGAGTCAATGGCAGAATAAGCTGTTTGGCATTGGCAGAGAAGATTTGGCAAATTTTTCATGGGCACAGCCCACATACTCAGCGCTGCTGCTCATCCCACAAATGCATGTTCCTTACAAATGGGGCACCATTAGAAAATGAACTAAACAGGCTTTCCAACAGTATAAGATTTATTGCCAAAAAGCATTGTTACCACAGAGAAATAATCTACCAAACACAAATTTCCTTACTTTTTGTGCTAAGTTTACATACCAAAGTATTCCGTTTCTAATAGTGCAACAAGGCAGGCCTGCTTGGTTCTTTTGACAAATGATTGTAAAAATAAATTACAAAGAATATGTTTACGGCATTTACTCTCCAACTGGGACGTTTTGGGACCGATTGGCAGGGGTTGCTGACGAAGTACACACGGTGATACACTGGTAAAAGCAAATTATGTTTCACCATGTATCCAGCTAATTTAAATAGCTCACGTAACACACATAGTTATGGTTTTGTGTGAACAGTTAACTTCATTTTATATTTTATGTGGCGTTTTCTTTTGCGGGGTACAAAAACTATTTTGCAGAGCCACTGTCACTGTATCCGGAGCTTAGCGCCGCCATAGACGAATGTGATTGGTTTAAAGAAATGCAAACAACCCAGAGCGTTTTCTTTTTTCCTATCCCAGAATATAGCCAGACCTTATTCCACAGAGCTGTGGAGATAGGTCTGGCAATGGGTAGTCTCGCTTTGCCAGACTATCCACACGCTGCGGAGCGGAGGAGGGTCTGGCTAGTCCACACAGCATTCCAGGATGGGAGAAAAACATGCTCTGGTTTATGGCATTTTATTTATAGTCATGAGTCGAGAAAACTCTGATTGGACACATAGTGGAGGAGTTAACCATAGTCCTCATAAATCCACCTGAGTTTAAAATTCCAACACAAAGAAAGCGGAAGGAAACGGAAATTTTGCGAAAATACATGCATCTGGCGGAATTTCCAGCTGCATTGGAACAATCCCGGAAGTGGAACGTCAAGGATATAGACTAGGCAATGGGAGACTAAAGATTGATAACAACAACGGAGCAGATAAAACAAACTGCTCCCCCGACTGAATCCCAATTATAACAAGACATTTAGTTAATGATGTGAAGCATTTTATTTCAAGCCTTCACAGGGTTTTTACGACATTGCTCTGCATGATGTCATTGAGATCATTGAGACATTACGGCCCTGACAGGATGATGGAGTTTATCATCAGCAGCCTCTGTGGTGACGCCACTAAGGAAGTTATATTTTGATGGAGAATGTATATGGAGTCATGGCTCTTCTGCTGTCTGAGTAATTTACATTTCACCTAAATATTTTTGCAATTCAGTCTATTAAAACTTCAACATTTGCTAATTTCTATACATTTTTAAAATCCAGAGCTTGTTAAATATAGCGGTACTGCTGTCCACGCGACACCTGAAATGTGAGGATAACAGGGTTTTTGAGAGTTTTTTTGTGTGAAAATGATGTGCATTTAGTTGATATTGTTGTAAGGTGATTGATTAAAAGCGTCAGAGTATTGTTGTGCCCAACTCTGCTTCTCCTGTGTGCAGAAACCAGAGAGTGGAAAGGGAAGTAGCAACCTAGATAAGGATCATCTAAATGGAAAAAAGAAAAAAGTGCTTAAAAAGTGTTACCGTAATGTCAAACTTTTTGACTGTATGTATGTTGATCCAATATAAAGTCTTAGATACAAACACGCCGCCTGGTGGTGGAGTTGTGGTTTCAGCAAGAGCCTGGAGAAGAACAAACCAAAAAGAATGTACCTCAAAACCTTCTATATTTTTATTATCAAGCACTTGTCTCATCGTCATTTCAGGGTCAGTGGATTTCTGACTTTTTACCTACAGTTTTAGTTTAGTAAGTTATAAGCAGAGATGGCAAGAGTACTCACTTCTCGTACTCAAAGTAGAAGTAGGCTACAGATACCTGTGTTAAAAAATACTCTGGTAAAAGTAGAAGTACTGATTTAACTTCTTTACTCAAGTAAAAGTAAGAAAGTACAGGCTTGGAAATTTAGTATAGAAAATTTAGTATTTAGTATAAAAGTAAAAGTAGCCTTGCGAATGCCAACCATTTTTTATGCAAAGCTACCTGGACCACACAAATGTTACTAGAGTGCAAGCTGAGAAACATCACATATATGATTATTGTTACAGAGACTGGGACTCCAGGTTAATAAGATTCTGACTGAGTAAGTAACAAAGAGCTTTAGTTACTTAATGCATCTGTTTTGTTTCTCTTTTAGTGACATATTTATTTATAATATGCACAATGTTACATGTGTTTTGTTTTAAGAAAGAGGCAGGGGTTCAGAATAAACACGTTTTATTTCTTCTTTTGGGAAATAATTATTGTAATTCAAATACAAACAAAAAGAACTTTAGTAAGTCAATGACCATAAACCTCATTTACAAGATACCACATATTATACCTACATCATTTATCGCTTATGCTTATGTATCACCTACCTGAGTAGAGTTAGCTGAAGTACAATGTAAGTCACATCACATAAATAAAAAGAAACACCGTACAGTACGTCCATTGAAGAAGTCGATTGACCTTTCTAAAAGTTCATGGTTTTCAAACAAGCGTAAAAAATAACTAGGAAAATGTTTAATTCACATTCGATGAGATGTTTGTGAGATCTATCAAAAATAATGTTTCATTTGCATTTGACGTTTTTCATTCTAAATCCCTAAATAGTAGCAATCCCTTTGTAAGAAATGTTTCTACCTGAACTTCTGTGAAAATACCTGAAATGTGAAAAAGACTCAACTTGATTAGTTCCCCACAATGTGTTCTAATTCATGAAAAGGTAAAAAAAAAAAAAAAGTACAAAATGATTGCCACACTTTTCAAAATCAATAAAGAACTTCCACCTCAACATGTTCTCCATCAATTAAAAAGGCTTAAAGGCAACAACATATAACTCTGCATGTATTGTTTAAACTAGTTACAGGCAATATTTTTTCCCACTGAACAAATATCTTCTCTTCCTGTAGTTCTCCTTCCTCTTCCTGCAGAGCCAGCGGAGGCGAGCTCTGTCCGTCCGGTCCTGGCTGGCCGATGGAAATGTCCGGTCGGGAAAAATCTCCTTCAGTTTGCTCAAGAAAAACACCTCCAGGCTTCGACCGGCCTGGCCAACCTCTGAGTCTGGCTGCACAGCAAAAAGAGATAAATGTAAAAATCCCAAATATTAGAGGCTATTTTTATAGTTTAAAACTTTATTTATCCAGGGAAAGTTGATTTACAGGCTAGTTAGCCCTACTTAAGTTGATTTATTTCACAGGCCTCCACACTTGGGCCAATGAGGAGCGAGACAGTAATGGAGTTATAGACTGAACTATCTCAACAACTATTTGATAGATTACCATGAAGTTTGGTACACACATTTGTGGTCTGCAGGTGATAACTGCTTGTGATTTTGGTAATCCTCTGACTTTTAATCTAGTGCCAGTATCACATTATAATTTGAATTTGCCAAATACTTTGGTTTATGACCAAATATCTGCAAAACTAATGACATGAACTGTCTGTCTGTACTTTGTGTTAAGTGCTAAACTAAGACTACATCCACACTACTATGTTTTCATTTTAAGGCAGCGTTTAAAAAAAAAATGTCCATATTAACACATCTGACAATCACATGACCATTCGCATACACTTGGCATGCGCGTGCCTGTGTAAACAGGAAGCACATTGTCTAACGTTACTCTACGATTGAAAATCATGGATGTATCAGTTGAAAATATGAAAAATACTTTGGAGAAAGAACAACAATGGGGAAAAGTAAGACCAGGGATTTATTTGCTTGGACAGACGAAGACTGAAAGGTAAGACTATCCTAAGCGATAAGACTGACTGAGGGGCATCGTTGTTTCCAAAAGTCTCTGTTTCTGCCTGTCCAGACTACAACGCAATCCCGGAGTTTTCAAACCAAAACGAGGTCAGCAGTGTTTCCAAATGTCTCCGTTTTTAGGGGCTAGGAAACGCTGGAGTAGTGTGAACATGAGGCATAAACGCAGCAAAAGATATTCGTTTTAAACCAAAACTTGGATGTAGCCTAAGATGATGAACATGTTAAACATTTATACCTGCTAAGCATCAGCATGTAGCAATGTTATTGTGAGCATGCGGACATTAGCATTTAGCTCAAAGTACAGCATCATTGTGTCTGAGAACAGCCTCACAAAGCTGCCAGCATGGCTCTTGTAACTGGCAGGTGGACACAACCTGATTGGCAGTCGCTATAATGAAATCAAAGTGGAAAAGTGGCCCAGTTTTCTGCTACATGTGGAACTTATTCCCACAGGTTACAGTGCAGCAATAAATCAATTACACTAGAAATTAGATTAAAGCGGGAAATCCACTCACGTAGTTGAACGTAGCACAGTTTTTAAACATCAGCAGGACGTCATCAACAAACTGCTCAGCAGTGAAGTAGTGGAGAGTGTTGCTCTTGTCCAGTTTCCTGCGGATCACTGACAGGTCGATGGGCCTCTTGATGATCTGGTAGTAGTTTCGGGCCTGGAGCACATTCACAGAGGTTAGAGCTTTGTGGGGGAGATTGTTTTCATTTGAACATAAAGGTTTGTTATGAAAGGTAAGTGGAACATTGGACATGTAGAGTACAGTAAGCCAGTGTTTTCTCCACTTCACCAACCATTACATACTGCCATCACGTTGTGCCTCAGAGTTTTAGATGAGGCCAGCATCGTATGTCTTCTTTTTTTTATTGCTAAATGATTTAATAGGTTGATTTGTTCCATTTTTTACCAGGATCTTTTACTTCTTCCCAGGATCTTTTCCTTCTCTCTGTTCCCAAAGTTAGAACTGAACTGGGGGGCAAAGGCGTTTAAGTTTGCTACTCCCTCTACCTGGAACAAGTTACAGAAATCCATTAAACTTAATGAGCTCGTCTCATTGGTCGCTTTTAAGAGGATGTTGATTGACTTGGAGGCAGCCACATCTGGCTGCAGATGTTTAGGATAGTGGTTGACTTTGAGGGATTTGCTGATTCAGTTGTTTTATGTTTTTAGTGTTTTTGTGTATTTTGTGTTTGTACATATGTATGTATGTGTGGTTGTACTGCTGCCTGTCTTGGCCAGGACACTCTTGAAAAAGAGATTTTTAATCTCAATGAGTCTTTTCCTGTTTAAATAAAGGTAAAATAAAATAAAAAAAATAAAAATTTGATTTACAGTACTTGGAAAAAGCCATTTATCAGGATAAAAATGAGGTGAATTTGATGTTTGCAACAGAAAGGTTTACATTTATGTGTTGAATGTTCAAAAGAAGATATTGTAATATTTGTTGTATAGCATTTGAAACTTTATATATATACATGTAATGTTGATGTGATGCTGAACGACATCTTTCTGTGTTTTATAATATATTTTTTTATATTTAACTAATGGTGGCTTTATTTAATCCTGGGTTGAGCGCGGTAATTTATAATATCCATTTTTTAACTATAACTTTCTTGAGTGAGGGTTTTCATATAGTATGACATACATTTGTACACTGATATGTTATTCAGTGGTGTCAGGGTGAATTATTTAATGTGATTTCTATAATGTAAATCTGTTGGACTGACCAGGACGCTGACAGGTTCATGGAACGGAGCGCTGAGCGTGTGATAGTACAACAGCAGAGTCAGCTTCTCACACCTCTGCACAGGAAACACACAAACAAACATACACAGTCACTAAAAAACATCTGTTCATCTACTCATAGGCTGATACCATATCAGAGTCTGGGGAAAAAAAATATTGTTAGTATGTATCGTGATTTATTTTGTGACGATTTTTTAAATTGATTCTTTTCCCTAGAATCGATATTTTGAATTTATTTTTTTACCAATGATTCACCTAAATATTTTCTGTTTATACGGTACAGCCGACGGCAATTACATCATCTGTTTCCAGCTAAACAGACCAAAAGCAGAAAATGCAGAAAATACATGTTATGTACTTTTTTACAAATGAAATAAATGTCAGAATGACTGACTGACATGTGATCTGCATTCTTCTTAGAAAACAATTCATTTTTAGAAATTTCTCATGATATATTATCTCTAGAAGTGTATTTTTCAACTTTTATTTTGTCAAAGAAGGAAAAGGAGAGAAAATCACAATACTCAATACTATCGAATCGCAATACTAATTGAATCGGCACCCATGTATCGTGAAAGAATCGAATCAGGACAAAAGCATATCGTCCCAGCCCTGATTGTTAGAAAGAAACATTTAAGTGATTTTGCTGCAGTAGAGTTACTCTTTCTCACTTAATGATTCTATAACCACTGGTACATTTAGTGAACTGTTTGCCCACAAGAAACACATGTACATGCTTTCTTTAGGTTGAAACAAAATAAAGAAATGACTACTTTTATAGACAATACTTTACATGTTGTAAGGGTCACACGGATTCCCCCCCTGCAGCTCACCCTCTGGTCCTGGTTGCACAGTGTGTATGGAGCTTTGACTCCCCCACAGGAGGGCTTGTTCTCACAGTCGTACGTCTCCACAGGCTCCTGGTCGGTTCTGCACAGCGTGCACGCCCAGTCACCTCTGTAGGACGCATAGGACCTCCGTTACTTCATAATTTAGAGATTAAAATAATACATTTTCTCTGCAGCATCTATTCTATGCATGGAGCGATGCATCTGAGATATACTTTGTATTTTTAAATGATGGCGTTATTTTACCTTTTTATCGTTGTTAACAAATCTTATGAAACGACCAAAACCAAATGAATGTACAAATAACAATAACAAACTGAGTGTAAGACAGAAGAACATAATGTCTCCAAGATAAACCTCCATAGATTTACTGTAAATGTGTAAAGGAGACTGTGGTGTCTAGTGGGCTCATTAACAAACAACCACGGAAACTGAAATTGACAAATAACAGCTTAACAAATATCTTGGGTGGCTGTGGCTCAGGTGTTAGAGCGAGCACGTCGGCAAGTACAGGTAATGAGCACATGCACTCTTCCTTCTCCTCTCCACATTTCGGAGTGTCTTTGAGCAAGACATTGCACCCTAAATTGCTCCCAGTGTGAGTATCAATGTAAGTTGCCAACCTTAGAGTCAAAACCCCTGAAAGAGTCATAAGTCAAACTAAAATCCAAAATGAACAAGATATGATAATTTCCTGCTGCATCTTTTTAGGTCATGAACTAATCTTTGCTTTTTAATGTGAAATACTGAATAGTTACTTCTTCAAGCCTCTATAACGTTATCCTGGGCAGCTGGATAGCTCAGTTGGTAGAGCGCCCATATATAGCGGTTTACACCTCTACGCAGCGGTCCCGGGTTTGACGCCGACCTGCGGCCCTGTGCTGCATGTCATTTCCCCCCCCCTCTCTCTCCACTTTCATGTCTTCAGCTGTCCTGTTCAATAAAGGCCTAAAAATGCCCAATAAATTATCTTAAAATGTTATCCTCTCTTTGGTTGAACTGCTCACAACGCAAGTAAATACTGCTTCACTATAAAGAGTCACAAGCAAAAAGAGTTGGGAACCATTGTCCTCAGTCACAGTGAGTGTATTGATTGTGTATAAAGCAGATAGTACTGGGTGTCCATACAGCACTTACAGTGGGAAGCTGGTGAGCGGAGGTATATGGCAGGCCAAGTGGTAAACTTTAGGGCAGCGGTCGCAGCAGAGCAGCTCTCCTCCGTTCCGACACACGGCACAAAAATCGTCACTCTCCATCTCCTCGGCCCCTGGTCCAGGTCCAAGTATCTGGATACATGAGTCTGTCTCCTCCTGTGAGCTACAAATATCAGTTATTTGATCTTCACTGTCGTCTATTTGAACTACCTCACATTTTGTTTCAGCTTCATCCTCCAGCTCCAGGGATTGATCGGCTAGATCTGCTTCTGGTTCTGGATCCAGTTGGATCACTATGGTCTGCTCTGGGTCCGGGTCCAAATAAAATGTCTCTGAATCAGGTTTCCCATCCGGGTCCCATTCATCAGAGTCGGAATCCAACAGGATGTACGGCTGATCTGGATTAGAGTCACAGTCGAAGCCTGAGTCCTGCTCTGGTTCTTCGGAGGGGGAGCTGTCGGGACAGTACGGCTCAGTCCAGGAGGTCGGTGTTGTTTCTGGTCGGCTGAGCTCAGACTGAGGCGACACTTCTCTTACCTCCAAAATGTTTGCCTCAGGTTGACTGAATCCATTCTGCAGACAGAGACAAAGGTGTCATAACACGGAGTTCATGTTAAGTGAAAGTTTAGTGTGCAGATCTTCAGCTCTGTACCTGCTGAGGACGATCCAAACAGGAGGCGTCATTGCGGAGCTTGGCTTGTGTTTGGCACGGCAGCCGTACCAGAGAGACCACAGGCTGCAGACATGATAAGGACACAGAGTGGAACTTCAGGCGCTCCAAGCTCACTACAGGTATGCAGGAATTACCCAGAATCCTTTGGGCCTCTGGGTGAATCCTGTCGACATAATTAAAGACTTGTAGTTAGTGAAAGAAATCCTTTACATTACATTTAAAATGTCCAAATCAGGAGTATTATCCAACACGGAATATCAAAAAAGGAATAGTTCTCATTTAGTACTCATCTACCTCTTGAAAGAAAGCAAATAAGCCTATTTCCCAAAATGTCAAACTATTTATTTGAATACATTTCCCCATTGTGTTGCTGGGAGAACATGTTCGCGTTGTCCTTTATTTTACCTTATTCTCTTCAGTAAAGCTGCTACATCTTTCCCAGGTTGTGGTTTTGCAGCTGAAGGAGAGGCTGCTCGGGCCTTTCCGTTGTGGGACCGGTTTGTCTCAGTTTCCATCTCACAGAATCCAGTACTGCAAAGCTTCTCCTTTTTTTAAATAGAAAAAAAGGTTAAATTAAATATCAATAACCCTTTGACAATGTCCTCCTTCCTCTTTAACACTGTTCAATCATGAAACCCTTTATTCTTTAACACCGTCTGTGTCTGTATTACGTGTTCTGCTGGGAGGCTTGGCTCCTCTGCTGTGGTTGCGGGATATGAACTAGTCTCAGATGACATGGCCTCCAGTGGCAGCTGTACTCCACACTTGGCTACCCGTGGCAACAGTGTGGCCTGTCTTTGGGGAAAGTTGCCATGGCGTCTGTGAGGCAGGTGTGCCATCTCGAGGAGAGCGGGCCTCCTGGGGTGAAGAAACAGAAGAGAAAACACAGAAGAAGCTGCTGATTTTGAAATCTCTTGTGTGCTCAGTGTTTAACGGCAAAATACAAGAATCAAAACAAACAGACAACCCCCAAAGAAGAAGCAGAAGAACCATTTCAAGATTAATTTAACTGCTCATTTTACAAGAAAGCCATATCTCATATACAAGTTAAATAAATGCTGATAATATGTACAAAAAAGACAGTGAGTACATAACGATTTGTAACAGATCATTAACAACACACAGGAATCAGGTCAAAGTTGCCTCATAATTGTACCTTACCTGAGTGTGAATGTAAGCGATGAAAAAACAAGATGTCTGCTTCAGAAAGCCAGGTGAAAGTGAGCTGAGGATGAGAGGGACGGCACCGCTGTCCAGTGTCAAGGGGGGAACACGGATGATATGATTGGTGGAGAGTTGATCCAACCTCAGCCTCCCCCCGAGTCACTGCAAGCAAGTGTATCCTATTGACTACTGAACTAATCATGTGATGCTATTATTTGTCTTTCACTGTCGCCAGGGGATTCCAGGTATAAAGCATGAAGGAAAAACTGCACCAATGAAGCATCAAACATGAATTGAAGGACATCCATTAGTGACTCATTTAAGGAGAAAAATCCCATAAAGGTTTGGTGAAGTTGAATCCAGTTGGAGGCAAAATATGATGTTTCTTTTTTGATTCAGCTGGAGGTACAAACAGAGGTCACTCCCAGTAAATTCTGACCAATCACGAGTCACAGCCTGTAAAGTTGACTCTTTGAATAACAGACCATGTTGTAAATCAACGTTACTTTAACTCTGTCTGCGGTATCACCTGATAACCATGATGCAAAATTTGAACTCATTCATGTCTCTATTTTTTATAACCTTCTAGTTGTTATATTACCTTAGACCTAAGTTTACTATACTCCATAAAATAGATCCCATCAACCTGTTATTATGTAGCATATTATGTGCATGTTCAGTGTTGGGAAAGTATTTACTATTTAATGTAAAAACATTAATACCACACTGTAAAATACTTGGTTACAAAGAGGAAATGTACTTAAAGTACTTAATGCAAAAAAAATGTCCCCTGTGACTTTTACACTATTATATATTATATCATTAGATCATTATTACTCATGCATTAATATAAAAGCAGGATTTCACTGTTGTAGCCTAGTTAATTGAGAAGAAGTTCAATTATGTTGTGTAGGACTGTCTGCCAGTAATGACTTTTTTCATCAGTTGTAGTGAAGTAATTTCCCTCTGACTTTCCTTTCAACAACAAAACCAATCAAATATTTCACAAAACAAGATGTCCGAAAAAACTGGTAGAAAATTTGAGATGAGAATGAGCTAAGCATTATAAACCTTTTCTACAATGGATAACTTATACTTAGATATACTTTACAAGTACTCAGATGTTTTGCTACAGAATTAATTTAACAGTACTGGATTTATAGTATAAGACACAAAGTACGTCATCAAAATAGAGCAATATGTTCACATCATTTAACAAAACCAAAAATAAAGAATAATTCAGTGATTTACTTCAGGGAAATTCCCTCACAGACTTCATGGAGTCAGATAATAACAAGCCCCAGAAAACCTATGGGGCACAGATGGAAACTTGTATTTTCCTCAGTCTGAACGGGAAGAAACAAGTTTAAGATAACAGAATTCTCTCCCTTTAACCGTTGCAAAGATAAACTCCAGGCTGTGCTGCTGACTTGTGATTTGACTATCAATTCAAAGTATAAATCAACACTGGCAGTGTCTGAGTTAAATTCTGTATACAGTACCACAGTGATGTGCCTGATGATGCCAAAAATGCAGCACGCCCAACTTGTTTCCATCACAGCTGACCGTTTCTGCTGTAAATCATCATAAAAGACACACAAATACAATCATGGTTAGGTTTGACTGTGCAATTACATTTTCTAGTAAATAATGCATCTATATGTGCACCACTGAACATAGTTTTACTTCCAGTAAATAAAAGTCATATTTGTTTCTGTTTGATAAGAAGTATGATGGAGTGAATGTATGTTTATGCTTATGAGTCAGGGAGAAGCTGAAACAAATAGCACGTGGGCTTTGTCACTGCTGTGTAGAAATATTAGACATGCTATGTTACAAGTAAAAAGTATGCATTCATAACTTTACTCAAGTAAAAGTACAAGTATTAAAATATACTAAAAGTAGTCTACCAAAAGTAAAAGTAGGCCTATTATGCAGAATGGACCATTTCAGAAGTAGCATGAAATGGCAATACTCATTGTAGGCTACAAGTGCCTCAAAATTGTACTTTAGCACAGTACATGAGTAAATGTAGGCCTACTAGTTACATCCATTGACATATATGTTACATCCCACCACAGCTGTCAGGAAACTGTGTTTGGCTATAAATAAATTTCTGTCGCCCATCACTGGGCGTCGCTGTGGATTTCTTTGCACTTTGTTACCAGGAGCCAAATCTCGCACAAAACCGCGTGGTTTACAAATCCCGTTCCTCTTTCAACTCGCCTCCAAGATGGTAGGTGCTATCACGGATCCCTGTGCATTGAAATGTTGTTAAATCTATGCCCATCCTTGTTCATTTGTATAGCAAACTATGATCTTATGGCCGTTTACAGTACAGCCGTCTCCTATTGTCATTTGCTGGATGTTTTTTCCCCGTGATTCATTAACTTTAAGGGAATTTGTGAGCTGTTTGCTGTGTGAGAGCTGAGCTTTCCTGGGCCCACGGTCGTAGCCGTCAGCCAGCATATTCTGTCTGTACTCACATGTTTTAACCGCGTACACAAAACCACTGTAGTCTTCATAAATGTGACAACGGTGGCCCCGGTTTTAAAATGCAGAAGTGCCCCAGAGTAACGTGCTAAGTCTGCCGGTAAATGCATTTGAATTATCATTAGCTTCCTAGAATGCTAGGCAGCATGAAAGCTGCTACTACTAGGCGGTGTGTTTAAGCTTCTAGTCCTACTTCGTTTTAAGAAAAACTTCCTGCGAATATGTTTTAGTGTGAATTGTTGTTGCCTGGTCATAGTTGGCAGGCTGCGAAGACTACATACAAGTAGCTAACGTGAGAGACCATTTGGCTAATTTAGCAAGCAAGCTAACTCCACTGTCTATGATAGGACTTGCTATATTTTCTTACGTTAACGCTCTATTAAAATTTGTCTTGTTAGCCCACCAAGAAGACCAAGACCAGGAAGCTCCGAGGACACGTCAGCCACGGACATGGTCGCATTGGTGAGTTTTAACCTGTTTTTAAAGGTGATTTTAATAGTTTTGCCACTGTACATGTGACGCATAGTTAACAAATAACTTGTCTACTTCCACAGGCAAACACAGAAAGCATCCTGGAGGTCGTGGTAATGCTGGTGGTATGCATCACCACAGAATCAACTTCGACAAATAGTAAGTTCTGCATGGCATGAGATTCTTGTGATGTGTTTAGGGGTCCAGACAGTATGCCAACGGGCTGGGATTAACTTGTGTGTGTGCAAAACAAATGTATATGCTCATTCATGTTTACAAATACACTGGCATGGTCATTTCTAAGTTTGTTTGTTATGAGGTCATTAGCCTAGCAGCAGTACCGGTATTGCTAATAGCAATTGCAAATTTTCTTAATCTTTAATATCAGTCATTAAAGGCAGCTGTATGTTTATCTGCAATGCTTTCTGGCATATATGTTTATCTACAGTTTTCCTTAAGCCTGATAGTGTTGTTGTATCTGTTCAGTCACCTGTTGAGATAATGTCGTAGAGACTAGAGTCTCACCTTGACATAATTCATTGTCTTGGTGTGCTAGAGTCCTCTTAGAGTGAAGACTGGTCCTATTCACCGACTGGCTCTTTTGTAGGCCAGTCAACCACATGGGCAGTTACAAATTGTTAGAACTCATTGATTACTCATGCTGCGTTCACATAAAATTATAATTGGGAGAGATGTTTTAGAAATAATGATGCACACTTTAAAAGTGACGTGTTTCTTTATAAACTGACTTTGGTTCATTTGGAACACTCTGCAATAATGTTTTATTGGAAATTAAATGGGGTTGCACATTAATATGTATGTTTTAATAATGTTATATAATGTGCAAAATTTAAAGTGGAAATGAAGTAGTCCGATTGTTAGACTGTTGTTTTGAGCACAAATGCTGTCTTTGGGTTTGCGTTTAGATTATGCTCAGAACAGGAATATTTTTTCCACCATTTGTTGACTATTTTGGTAAGTCTATCTAGAGAGATTAACAAGAGCAGCAACGACTTTAAAATAGATCCCTTGCCTAAGTGTTAACCTGTATACAGCTACCAAACTGCCAACCATTTTCCAGTTATGTCCTAGATTCACTAGAACACTATGAATAGACAGCGGTTGACCTTTTGTCTCTCCTCCCTGTGTGTCTCCTCAGCCATCCGGGGTACTTTGGTAAGGTGGGTATGAGACATTACCACCTGAAGAGAAACACAACCCACTGCCCCACCATCAACCTGGACAAGCTGTGGACGCTGGTGAGCGAGCAGACCAGGGTCAACTATGGCAAGAAGCCCGACGGACCTGCACCCATCATTGATGCTGTGCGCGCTGTAAGTATTGACCAATTTTTCCCCATTACTGACAAAATGTTTGGTCTCCAGCTGTCATCACTAAACAATGGCAGAGGGAGTTAGGGTCAGTTGGAGCTTTAATGGCAAATATGTGCAGAGTCTTGGACTTAATACTACAAGCTGATGTATTAGAATACATATGCTATACATATCCTACACTGGCTTTTGTACAAGTTTAATGTTTTGGGTTTTAAAGACTGAAATGATTGGCATGGCTCAAAACTGTAATGTAACATGGTTAAGCTAGATGTAACTCTACTAGATGTAGTTGTAACTTGTGTGTATAACAGCTGTAGAAAAAAACAAGACATTGAGTTTTAGTTGCAGATAGCTTACTCATTGCAAATTTTGTGCTATAATTTAAACGTGCACAGACTTTATGCCTTGATACTAGAGCTGTAACGATTAATCGATTAGTTGTCAAGTCTTAAATTAATCGCCAACTATTTTGATAATCAATTAGTCGGTTTGAGTAATTTTAAGACTAACGTCAATTCTCTGATCCCAGCTTCTTAAATGTGAATATGTTCTAGTTTCTTCTCTCCTCTGTGACCGTAAACTGAATATCTTTGAGTTGTGGGGAAAAAAACAAGACATTTGAGGACGTCATCTTGGGCTTTTGGGAAACACTGATCCACATTTTTCACCGTTTTCTGACATTTTAGAGACCAAACAACTAATCGATTAATCGAGAAAAAAAATCAACATCAATCGACTATGAAAATAATTAGTTAATTGCAGCCCTACTTGATACTTTTGTGACCATATTGTCATCTTCTGCCACTGTCTGTAATCAGTGTGTACATTTCAGGTCATACTGAAATGGGTTGCAAGCTGCAAGAAAAGGAACAATAACTGAGTTCACACTTTGAAGTAAAATTGCTAACAAATGCAAACGGCAGCTAACAGTAATATTTCACCAACCTATTCAGCTGTGTGAAAGAAATTGCTGAACATTTCTGTGGATGAAGATTTGTAGATTGTGTTAAAGTACCCTTATAATGAGAGGATCTTAACTGTTTTGTGTGCGTTGTACGTATATTGGCATTGCATGTTAACGCCACTGTTAATGTGCTGCTGGATAATATTATGGGCTTTGTTATCCTGTTAAGGAAAAAGTTTTGTGGAATTCTGTCAGAAAATGTTTGTTGTGGTTATCTGGTTGCACTAATATAATGTATTTGGTTTTATTTCACAGGGCTACTACAAAGTTCTGGGCAAAGGCAAGCTGCCCAAGCAGCCTGTGATCGTCAAGGCCAAGTTCTTCAGCCGACGGGCTGAGGAGAAGATCAAGGAAGTGGGAGGAGCCTGTGTGCTGATGGCATAATGCTCCTGTCATTGTGTTTTTGCAGAAATAAACTGTATAAATGGAAACTGCATGTTTGTCATGTCTTATTTAAATGCTGCCATACATGGCAGATACACTGTAACTATGACTACAGGTTACCTTGGTCAAGGCATTCATCACATTAGATATAAAGTATTGTCTTGGGTCAATGAGTCACCTCAGGGGCTGCAGCCCTCAAAATGTAAATTTGAAAATGGACTGAATGTTTGAAACCTAGATGTATTGCTACAACAACGGGTTTAACAAAGTCAAACACTGAAAAGTGACGGCAATTGGTTAGAGTGGCAACTGAACAGGGAAATGGAACATTTTTAGAATACTGAAGATGTAAAGCTATCCAGGATTTCACAAGACTGATTGGATAAAAATAAACAAACAATCTATATTTAGTACATGGGTATGATTTTCTTATTTCATGGCCCACAGATCGGAGAGATTAGGATGAGCACCAATGACGTAGTATAGTTTAAAAAAGTGTCTGAAAGGCATTGGAAATGAAAATTGATGTTTGCATTCTAAAGGAAGGGGGGCGGGGTTTAACATGCAGGATTTCCTGTCCTGTCACTTGAAAACGGCAGCACAGTCGAGGCTGTCTGAGACCATAACTTCGCAAGCTAAATCAGGAGAAATGTGAACACTACATGCCGCGAACTGAATGAAGCACTCTTCCTCTGCAGGCTTGTATTTATGCGTGTGTTTACTTGCTGACCCGCCCAGCTCTCCGTGCGTTGAACAGGTAAACGCGTAAATAATCTCTTTACCCGAGATCTGTTGACAGCGCGTAGAACACTTCAAGTTGTGACGTATCCAATGGAACGTCGAATTGTTTGACGTTTCGGTGTGTTAGGTCATAGATATATCTATTGTGTTAGTTGAGACAGCGAAGCTAACTGTTGGCTGTTTAAAAGAGAAAGTAAGTAGCCTACTGATACAAGTAACAACTTTCCGCTTTCGTTTCTAATATGGCCCAGTGGGGCGATAATCTTCACGCATGCGCCGTTTCCCAGCTGCGTTCACTTGTGCTATGTACAAAATGTATAATTGTTCGTGTTTAATTGTTATAATTTAGATAGAGCTGCCAAGCCATCGTGATTGGAGAAGCTCTCTAGAATAAAGTCGCTCATAATTTTTTTTTAAAGAATTAAACCAGCACTTAGACGGTGTTCGTTAATATTTCACTCATGGTATAGGCCTAGCCTAATTCATTTGTCTTGATATCAAATAAGGGTTGCAAATATTATCAGTTCCCTATTACAGCCTGCAATATGTCCATTACTTCCTCAATTAAACGATTAATGTGGTTTTAAAATGTACATATGGTGAAAAATGTCCATCTGAGGTTATGCCTTCCAAAGGCTTGTTTTATCCAAAATATATTCAGTTTGACATCATGAAAGACTAACAAAAAAAGCTGAAGTTTTGGCATGTTTGCTTTAAAAAAAAAAAAAGTGAATTATACTGTTAACTGTCTGTCAATCAAGTAATCGCTTTAGTTCTATATTATAATAGTAGAAAAGACAAGTATATTTGGAATTAAACTATAGTCTCAATGCGTGTACTGTGAGCTAAAAGAAAAGGAAGGTGGCTGAGGTCTGTTTGCTTGTTTCTCCACTCCACCAGGTAAAGGGCACCGGAGTTTGACTCGACCTGTTCATGGCAAGCCAAGCATGGCTGGAGTCTTCTCTGCGGCGCTCTGCCAGTCTGGGCCTGGAGGTGCTGGAGCGGGCCTCCAGGCGGAGTGTAGACTGGACAAGCACTGGAGCATCCCAGAGCCCCACTACTACAGATGAAGACTCACAAATACCTGTCAAGGTGCCGGCATGTTTTCTGTATATTGACCCCATCGTGAATTAAATTTGGGTCTTGACTTGACTCGCTGTGTCTCAATTCTCTTGCTTTTGACATTTTGCAGAGAACGCACACAGAGCCTGATGATGTCTTTGCAACCATCGCAGAGTTCATGGCACAGACGACTCATCAGTGCAAGGTCAGTGGTCATTTGCCTGCACCTGTTTGCTTTCAGCTTGGACCTGAAGACTAAAATGAGAATATTCTCTGTGCTGCAGAGGTTTTATGATTCTGGCTGTTGCACTGAGCCCACTGACACTGAGAGAAGCCACGTGTCCAGGTTCCACTCACGGCCAGCTGTTGGGATGACAACACCTGCACAGTCAGCCAGGAAACATGTAAGGGCTCCACACAACCAATTAACAAGAGTCTGCTGCTTTTTCTTTGAGTCATATCAAGCTTTCATCTGCCAAATGTGATTTTTGATAATTGGGAAGCAGAAAAGATCCTAAAAACCAACGCAGAGGAACAGAGCCTTGTCAATGTATCACGTTACTATGGCTAATGTGTTAGCAAACAGCTCGCAGGTGACCGAGAAATCCTATTTAACTTGTAATGCAATTTCAATATTCACTGGCTTTTTAGACTTAATATAAAATATCATGTTATTTAGCTTGCTTAATATTAAAATTGTTTACTTCAGCTCTGCCATTGTTTTGCACCAGGGGGTCGAAAACCCTCGGCTTGTGTAATCCGCTGAAAGCTGCAAAAAGCTAGTAAGTGTTGATTGTTTTTTTTTAGAGGGAATGCTACTAGCAGCACTTTTCTAGCGCATTCTAGGATGTATCTTTGAATCAGTTGACTGTGATAGGCAACCCCCTATCAATAATGCATCCAAAAACTTACGTTTTTAGTAAAATGTCCTTAAATAGAACTGTGATTCTTACAACACACATTCATAGCAGTAAAATAAGTGACGTCCACAACATTTTTCTTGAAAAAAAAATATAGTTTGTATTTTGAGAGAGACTTTTTGAGTTGAACCCACTGCTTCCACTCCCCAAGCTTTGTTGGTTGCTACTTGGAACAAAAAGTAAAAAAAAAAAAAGAAATCTTTTTAAAATTCAATCCTCTCTCTCTCTTCAGGGTCGTGTGTCAGCAGCAAGTGAAGATTTCGTGATCGAGGTTTCACCGGGGACGTACGCTATCACTGCCAGCATGCCGGAGTTCGAGCAGCAGACTCAGCTGGTCAGCGTCAAAGCTGGAGAGAGTATCAACCTCACCTTCAATCTCTGACCCCTCACTCTTAACATAAATACCAAAACTGACCAATGCTAATGCTATCTGTGTGTGTTTATTGCCTGTTTTTACACAGCTGTTTACATTGTTATGCTATCAAAATGTTTTATTTGCTGCACATTGAGAAGCCATATTTTATTGTATTTTATTATGTGGACCATGTTTCCTAGAACATCATGCTCTTTACTATATTTTTTTACTTGCACTAATGCCGCAACAGTGTATAAAAATAAATTATTTTTTTGAATCAATTTGTTGTTTAACTTTATTTTATCTTTTATGTGTAAACAGAAGTAGCATTGTTGCAAGAGAAAGGCCGCAGTGCCGCTGGTGGTTGAGGTTTGAAGTTGGTCGTTCCAAAAACATCCCTGATGTTCGCTCTTCTTCCTTTAGCACCAGGAAGTGACTGAAACAGAGAGCTGTGATTGGGCGAGGCACTGATCTGTGGGACAGAGAAGCTGGACCTCACAGGTTGTGATGTCCTCCTCGGCACTAAAGTCCCTGCAGGTCAAAAGAGAAATGTATCAACATGACCAGATCTGAAAAGCTTATTAATATTGTTCTAAATCTTCAATCAAACGTACATCATATCGTAGTATCTATTACAGTATCAATAACATGTCAAATATACAGTATTAGTTTACACTTAAATTGCAGTGAGAATTATTCAGATAATCCACATTACTGGCACACTGACCACATGTCCTCCTCACAGCCACTGGACTTTGTGGACTGTTGTGTCTGTCAGATAATTAATAGTCTCACATTTCCAGACCTTCCTCCACAGTGCTGCGGAGGAGGGTCTGACTAGTCCACACAGCATTCTGGGATGGGAGAAAAACATGCTCTGGTTTGCTATGCGCCGGACAGAGCCACGGTGCCGCTGCAAAATAGGCTCGGGAAGGAACTTGTTTTGGTGGAATGTGTACGTTCAAAGGTTGTTTTAGTCATGCAACATAAAACTCAGATTGGACAGATAGTCTAGCTAGCTGTCTGGATTTACCCTGCAGAGATCTGAGGAGCAGTTAACCATAGTCTTCATAAATCCACCAGAGTTTAAAATGCCAACACAAAGGAAGCGGAAGGTGACAGACAACAGGCTGAAAAGAGGGACATCCTGCGGAATTTCGGGTGGCACCGGAGCAATCCCAGAAGTGGAACGTTGTGGATATAGACTAGATAATCAATAACCCTGTTTATGGTTCTCAAACATTTTCTGAATAATGTACCCCCTTTGAAATATTTTTCAGGCAAGTACCCCCTGAACAGCACAAAACATTTTTGGTAGAAAAAAAGCCTATATAAAGAGGTACAACACTGTTGTTAACTGAAAAACACATAAATGCTAGCCTACATTTCAAATGTTTAGAATCCATCACTAAATGCATTCGTTATGGTTTGATTGTATTAGGAAGTATGCATTAAAAAAATATTACATGCCCTCTGTAATACTACAAAGTACCCCGATTTGAGAAACAACAACTGGTTTATTGCATCATAAATTAATTGAGGTGGCACCTCAATTTGCAATTACACAATAATATAGGTTTGACTTAATGTTGCCTTCAAAAGAGCACGCATGGTGAAAAATTTTTTAGAAAATTAATGTCTGTGAATGTAATGTGAACTATATGACCTTAAACATGAGTTGAACCAGCAGCAAGTTTAAGTTAAACCTCTACAGGAGTTAAGGCAATTTCTACACAGCAACCAGGTTCAGACTAAACTACAGGTGCAGTTTAAACCACAGCTTCTGAAGACACAGCAATGGGATTTAAGTGAGACAACACAGGTTTAAACCATTTTAATCCTTCAACCACAGCTAATATAACAGAGCAACATCTCCATTCAAATTGAATTTGATTGCATTTTATTACTGTGCATTGCCACAGCTTTAAGTGTGTTTGCATTAGGGCTGCAACTAACGGTTATTTTTCATAGTCGATTAACCTGTTGCTGGGTGGTGATGGCGCTGTGGATATAACACATGCCTTTGGTGTGGGAGACCTGGGTTCGATTCCCACTGGGATACATCAACCAACGTGGCCTTGAGCAAGACACTTAACCACTAGTTGCTCCTGAGGCGTGCATCCTCTGACATACGTAGCAATTATAAGTCGTTTTGGATAAAAGCGTCAGCTAAATGACGTGTTGATTTTTTTTTTTTTTTCTTGATTCATCGATTAGCTGTTTGGTCTCTAAAATGTCAGAAAATGGTGAAAAATGTGGATTAGTGTTTTCCAAAAGCCCAAGATGACGTCCTCAAATGTCTTGTTTTGTCCACAACTCAAATATTTTCAGTTTACTGTCACAGAGGAGAGAAGAAACTACAAAATATTCACATTTAAGAAGCTGGAATCAAAGAATTTTTACTTTTGTCTTAAAAGATTACTCAAACCGACTAATCGATTATCAAAATAGTTGGCGATTAATCGATTAATCTTTGCAGCTCTTGTTTGCATGTATTATTTTTTGTAGGAATCTTAAAAGAATGAATCAGTTTAGATAGACATTGGCTGTGTTTCCCACCTGGCTGTCTGTGTTGTGGCTCTGATCCAGTTTGTCTCCAGTACCTCCAGGGAGGACGCTGCTGTTTGCTCCTCAGCTTCACTCTGCTCTCACCCTCAGAAAGAGATGAAGAGGAGGAGGGTGAGGGCACCTCGGGGTCACTCCTGCTCACATCTGTATTTTTTAGGTCCGGCTGTTTATCTTGCTCTGCCCTTTCAAATCCATCCGTTCCTCCAAAGCTGGACCTACAGCTGAGTGGAAATAAGCATGGCCGAGGGTTTGAGTATGAACAGCAGCAAGATGAAGACTGACAGCCGTCGGTGCAGAACAGCTGGGGAGGGCAGGAGGAGCTGCGAGCACAAAGCCAGCTGCAACAACGACTGGAGGCTGATGTCGGAATTTGGAGCTCCCTGACTATTCTGGCATGTTGAGGAGCTGAAATGGGTAAAACCAGACTGCCGGGAACCAGAGACACACAACCATTCCACATCAGCACCCGGAGGCTCTTAACATCAACTGCAAAGTCAAATGAGTGAATTACTGAGAAGGATAGACATCATTCGATGCTAATTCATGCTGTTTGTGTGAATAATAATTGAATCATAATAATAAAACATTGTCTTCTTATAAGTAGAACAATTCAAATTGAGTTTAATATTAAAAGAAATAAGTAAAAACATATAGCTAACAGTATTTGCAATTAAAGTAAGATGAGAAATATAAAAGTAACACAAAAAATAAGTGATAAAAAATTACTAATAAACTGATTTAAACATTACAGTACATTGAAATGTAGCTATACTGTATGTTAAAAAGTGTGTCATATAACAATTCAAATGTTATTTAATCTGAAGTTAAATATTAAGGAAAAATGTGAAACCAACAGGAAATGCAATTAAAGTAAGGTGAGAAACATAAAAGCAAGACAAAAAGTCTTAAGTACATTAAAATGCAGCAACCCGTTCTCACTCCGAACTCGTATAATATGGACGTTTGGGCAGTGGCTGTCAGCTATCAAACGACGCAAAAAGCGTGTGTGTAGAACGCAGCAGGGAGAGCAGCAGCTACACTGCCTTTGAAAATGACGTAGCACTAAGAGCCACTATGGTAGCGAGTAGTATCAAAGCCCGAAAATCCGCGTAGGGAGGTTGGTTGGGGTGGTGGATGGGTCAAACAACACAGGACTTTCACACCGGGGATGGTGTCCCGCGTGTCACGTTTCCTGAACCCAACCGTCCCGTTCTTCTTTTCCTGAACCCAACCGTCCCGTTCTTCTTTTCCTGAACCCAACCGTCCCGTTCATCTTTTCCTGAACCCAACCGTCCCGTTCTTCTTTTCCTGAACCCAACCGTCCTGTTCTTCTTTTACTAAACCCAACCGTCCCGTTCTTCTTCTCCTAAACCCACCGCCCCGTACTTCTTTTCCTGAACCCAACCGTCCTGTTCTTCTTTTCCTAAACCCAACCGTCCCGTTCTTCTTTTACTAAACCCAACCGTCCTGTTCTTGTCCCGCATGTCATGGAAACGTAAGCCCACCCACGACCTTTTCCTTAACCTAACTGCATCAAAAGTGACACCAATAGTCCCGACCAAGCGTGTTTAGATAAAGTGCGTTTGGATATGACGCTAAAGGAGACTTTTAATGTCAATAACAACGCCAAAGGCACCTGACCAAGCGTCCGTATTTTACTCAATGGGAGTGAGAATGTGTTGAATGTAGATATACATCAAGTATATCATGTAATATTCTGTATCTATTATACTTATTTCTTACTTATTACATCTACATTATTTCTACGTTATCAGTAAATTGTGAGAGAGACACATTTGTTCATTAAATAACAACTTTGTCACTGGATTTTGACATCAGAGGCCGACGTATTCTGAACTTCCACACCACTGAATATGGCTGTAAAAATATAAACACAAACATTATTTAACTCCGTACCTCCAAAGCCATCTCTGTGTTCAGTGGCGGCCATCACTCTCCCCGGTCCATATCTTCTCAAATCTGATTCCCATGGCGACAGGACAGCATCACCAGGTACTAGACAGCACGTGTGAGCTCTGTAGTGGTTCACCATGTCGAGGGAGCAAACCAGCTGCCTCTGGGAGGAGACGACCCCCAAACTAGCGCCTCCTGGATGGTCAAACTCGACAACCCAAACTCCCACGCGGCCCTGAGTTTCGACACATGGGAAGAAAATGTCAACATACACACAAAGACTCAAGTACAGTACTTGAGTAAATGTACCAGTCCACCACTGCCTCATAGTCATTGTTTCATTCAGGGGCCAAGCGAGGGCGTGGCTTCTGGGGCTCCAGCCCCGAATGTTTTCTCCAAAAACCATAAATCCACAAAGTCTTTTAGGTTTTTAAAATAACTAACTTTTATGTAATTTCCCCTCAGTCTCTCTGACTAGAATCAATGGAGCAAAAGTTCTAATACTGGGGAACTATCACTAATTTATTCTGTGAACTCTACTAAAAATAGGTTTCAATATTAATAATGCTGTTTACGCCAAATGCCTACCCTACCTATGTTATGTAACTTAAAAAAGGTGGCAGAAGTGAAAATAAGTCATCCTCAACATTTGTTGTGTTCTGGTTTCAGAACGATGAAGACAGTTGGAGAACAATTAGATACAAGATGGGATGTAGGCTCAACAGGATGATTCTTTTCCTTTGCAACTATCATGTTTTTCCCAAATGATGTACATATTTTTAAGCATTCTATTATCAAATGGCTTGAAAAATAATGCATAGCTGCTGTAAATGGAGCATGCCCCCGAAACCTATACCCCTCCCCCCCTAGGTTTGGGCTAAGCCCTGAATGTTTACAATGTCTGGCTCCGCCCCTAGTTTAATTTAAAATCCACTGCTGTCCAAATACCTTCATGTAAATGATCCCATATGTAATCATGCAGTCTATTTTAACCTGTACTTGCTGTATTACTGTTCCTAGGTAGTAGAGGCCATCCACCTCCCTCCTGGCCAGCACTCGGCATCCTGGGAAGAACTCTGGACCGCCCAGGTTTTGAGCAGACAGGATGGATGGATTACCCAGACTGCACCAGGGTTACCACAGGAAGCCAAGAAACACAAACACAATGCCGGTCATTTTAATCCACAGCACCTTACAGTACAGTATCTATAACGTCATGTTTCTGTCACATCCTAAATACGTCTTTTTTGGTACCGTTGTTTATACTGCATTGTTTAAAAAAATAATAACTGTGTAACCATGGAAACCAACCTGAGCAGAGGCGATGATGTGCTGTTGTGTGAGATGAAGGTGGAAGTGGACGGACAGCAACACTTCACTGGAGAGATTGTCATTGCTGATGATTGCTTCTCCACAATGTACAGAGGAACCGCCTGACAACATGCATGGAAACACACGCACACGCACACACACACACACACACACACACACACACAGTCACAGCAATGTCCGTGCGACTAATTTATGATGTAACCCTTTACCGTAAACCAGATATAAATATTTCAATAATAACATATACAAGGCATATATCATGTGCAATTTTACTTTTAAATATCATGTGCAATATAATATCTATTTTAGTTTACGTATTTTACTTAAATGTATCTTAATTTTATTGTTTTTATATTGTTATTCTATTAGGCACTGGTGTTAGCATTACTCCTTATACACTTTACATGTATTGCTCTGTTGTTTTTATTTTTATGTTCATGTCAAGCTCTGGCACAAGAATTTCCTTCGGGATTAATAAAAATAAATCTATCTTATCTTATGTAAGATATTGCTTTTATTTAAACTGTTAACTAAACTGTTTTTACTTGCAAGTATAAATCCTATATTTGGCCTTTTTTTTGCTCAAAATATATCGCTCCCTTTAATGACATGTGGCACCTGGCCAAGTACACACACGTTTCTTTAAGTTTATTTTCTTGATATATACATTTCCTAAAAATAGGCCTATTAGGCAATTAGTCAGTGTATATCCAAACCCTCCGGTTGGCTGGGAGGCAAACCAAAGATCAGCAGGGAGTTTTTCCTCGCCACTGTCGATCAAAATGTTTGCTCTTGGAGGAATTACTGGAATTGCTGGGTCTTTGTAAATTATAGAGTGTGGTCTAGATCTACTCTATCTGTAAAGTGTCGTGAGATAACTCTTTTTTGAATTGAAATTTAATTTAATTGAAATTTGCAACTGATTTAAAGAAAATAATAAGACCATTGTTTTCAGCTCATCTGGAGATTTGTCTATGAACTAGTGTAGATTCTCACAGTGCTGGAACCTATTTGGGATAAATATTTAAATGTTGCAGATGTTTAAAGCATGTGGATTTTTGTGGCCCTTAACTAAAGATTCTCTTTGCACAAATCTGGATTTGACTTTGTGCTTTATACCTTTCTGTGACATCCTGTCTTGGGGTTTAATAAAGTGTTTCAATATTAACCAACTTTTTTTACCCTGTACTGTACCCATTGAGTTCAGCCATACCTCCTCCAGCACTCCATTCAAACCAACTGGAATCACATAACAGCTCCCTCTTGTGGCCTGGGTCAAACACTGCAGGTAGTCTCTGGTGTTTCTGTCCAGCTGAGCACCTGAGTCCTGCAGGTAGAAGACGTTCACAGGCCTCCCAGCTGCCAGAGCCGGCAGGGCTGCCAGTACTGCCTCTGGCTGGCCGGGGAGGCCCGTGCAGAGCAGGTGGATGGCGTGACAGGCGGGGTCAGTGAGGGACATGCTCAGGGCGGCCAGGAGGTCCCTGCCGGGACCGCAGCTGATGGAGTGGATCCAGGACAGAGCCATGTACACTGTGTCAGGGGCGCAGGGAAGCATGTGTTGGGACCAGCAGGTTAACTGCAAAGTAGAAAGAGTGGAACAGGCCACTCACAGATGAAAATAAATAAATGTAAAGGTGCCGAAACTGATTTTTTAAATCAAATATTCTCTCAATTAAATAAGACATTAGGCCTTAATTTAGTTTTAAAAATCATATTATTTTTACTGTCGACTAAATAATTCATTCAATCAGTCCAGAGAATCATATCCTAACATCTCAACTTTGCAGTGGTACACAATAAGTACATTTACTCAAGTACTAGTCTCGCATTGCCAGTTACAGCACACATACATTCTGGGATGGGAGAAAAAAAAACGCTCTGGGTTGTTTGCATTTCTTTAAACCAGCGGTGTAGTCTACGTGATACGCAGGTATACGCAGTATACTCACTAAGAAAGCTCCAGGATTTTCATATACCCACTTAAAAATGCCCACTGACACGCAACAACATACTTTGCATTGTAATTTTGATATATTTTGAATTGTCATCTGTGTTTTTCTTCTTCACATGGGTGACATTAAAGTGTGTCAGAATGCAGGAAATGAAGTCGTTGATGCTCAAAACTTCCCTTAGGGAGGACACCCAGACCCTCCACTATGAAATGCCCCCCCCAAAAAGCCCATTCTGGCCCATATGTACAGTATAGGCCCATACATATACAGTACAGTATAACCACTACAATACATTAGACTACACCACTGCTTTAAACCAATCACAACTGCTCTGGGCGGTGGCAAGCTCTAGACACAGCGACGGTAGCTCTGCAAAATAGTCTTGGGAAGAAACTTGTTTTGGTGGAATATTTGCACCCCTGATAAAAATACTACGTAAAATATTAAATGTAGTTAACGCTTCAAACAATACAGAGCTATTTGAATTAGCTGGATACACAGTTAAAGGTAATTTGCTTTTACAATTGTATCGCGGTGTGTACTCCGTCCATAGCAAATCCCCGCCAATCAGTCTCAAAACGTCCCAGATAGTAAATGCCGTTAACATATTCTTTGTAAATCTTCACAATCATTTCCCAAAAGAACCATGCAGGCCTGCCTTGTTGCACGATCCAAATTATCTTCAAAACTTGCCATTTTCAGCATGTAGCTTGCTAGCTTGAAGTTTGGTGTTTCCCGAAGCAAAGGGATTTTGAGAACGGCAACACACAGAGAACGGAAACAAAGGACGCACTGGATGTCAGGCAATTATCCTGGAAATGTGCTTCCGTTGATCCACCCTACTCAAGTACTGTAGGCCTACCTAAGTACAATTTTGAGGTATGCACATTGCAGCTTTCCTTGTCCTCCTCTAAGACATTTTTTGTGTGGCAGTATCTCTGATGTCGGTGTTGTAATGAGCTGTCAGTCCCCCCTCACCTTGCCTGAGAACGTCATGATGTTGAAGAGAGAGTCCCTGAGTGAGGCCTTTGTCAACAGGGTCTGGATCAGCAGGCGTTTCACTGACCCCAGGGCAGCCCTCATGTTCTCTGAGCTGTCCACAACAAATGTGACATTGCATCTCTGTTTGCCCAGAAACAGAGGAACCAGTGCAGCCTCAGAGGCCGTCGTCTGCCTGGATGTCATCGCTGTACTGCAATAATGTCAGGAAGTGACTCAGTTTTCTTTTACCTTCAGTGCTTGATTAGATAGTTGAGTGTAACAGGTAAAATGCAAAAAGAGAGAGAGACAGCGATACAATAAAACAATGAGTTGCTTAAAACAAGGAGTCTAAAAAAGAAGAAGAAGAAGAGATACTTTATTGATCCCCAGGAGGGAAATAAAAAATGTTTTACACTCTGTTGATATATATTACACATTATACACAGGCCCAAAATACACACACCTGCACTATACATGACCTTAAACATGCACTAATGGAGAGATGTCAGAGTCAGGGGGTTGCCCGTTAAGGGCGCCCCAAGCAAGGTTCGGTGCCTTGCTTGGGGGCAACTCAGCAGTGCCCAGGAGGTGAACTGGCACCTCTCCAGCTATCAGTCCACAGTCCGTATGGGGACTTGAACCGGCAACCTTCCGGTTCCCAAGCCACTGACTGAGCTACCACTGACCCAAACAAAGTTTTGTTAATTCTCTGCATTTATAGTTTCTTTTTTACTCTGCATTTACCCTTCATTTTCAACACAATGGCTATGTTAAGGACATTAAACCATAAAACCGCTTCAAAATCAAATTGAGTATTTTAATTTTACGCTACCTATTTCTACTTCACTACATAGAGAGAATATTGTATCTTTTACTACATTTATATGACAAATGAAGTTACTACTTTACAGAAGATTTTATAAACAAGATATGATGGATTTATAAAATATGATAATGTGCTAGATTAAACCCATCATATTATAAAGTAGTTAAAATGTGCTTCACCTCCAGCTGTAACATTAATATGCTGCTATGTATCAGAATAATACTCCAATAATATGATATATATATTATAATAATATAACTATCTGAAACAGACCATTCTGCCCAACAAGTAGCCTTTTAATGTAATACTTTAAGTACATTTTGCTGTTAAAATGTTGTACTTTTACATATTTTTACAGAATGATATTGCTGAAAGAGTTCTAGTTCTAGAACTAAACCACTTTTCTCTTATCATAACAGGAAACACAGTTATCATGTGTATGTTCTGTAAAGGAAGCAGCTAAATACTTTCTTTTTCTTTGCTGTGAAAGTTAATACACAGAAAAACTGAGTGTGTACATTACCTGCAGTTTTTATGTTGTTCAGTCAGCTGCAGACACCAACCTCGCCTCACTGTTGATGTTGGTTTCCATGGAGAAATGTTCAAGACCCAGAGCCAGTCTTCTTCGCGGCCGCTGGAGAGGCTGTTCACCGGCCGCTACCAAACACTGCTGTCATGTTACGGTTGCTATGGTGCTGTCATAGGTCAGTTGAGCAATTAAAGCTGCTCTCTGTCTCTTCCTGAACAGGCAGGGGTGTGAAATGATTCCTGCTGGTGTGTCAGGACTTTTCTTTCTTATTAACAGCTTTAATGATGTCAGACTACCTTAGGCTGGCCCTGTTTATAAATGTTTCTCAGATTAAAAAATAGGTCTATGCAAGATTTTCCAAAAGTGCTAGATTTCCTGTGAAAAGAAAAATTATGCAAAAAAAAATGTAAAAAAACTTTCAAATCATTTGGGATTTTATTAGATATTCAATGCTGCACTTTGCTACAGTCACATCCTGATCAAACATCACAAGTGCCATTATCATTTTGTAAACATTAAAAGGCAGTGACCTCAATGCAAATACATGTTTTTGGACTAGAAAATACATTTACAACATTATAAAATACGGTAGATAAACAGTTGTATGCCATAGATTGTGCTAAGTTTTTCAGCTACATTTCACAATAAAATCCTCCAACCTTTGTTCTCCAAGATTTCCAGCTGTTAACGTAGAATACTACTGTAGGTCTGGCAGAACGATACTTATTTATAAGATACAATAGCTATAAATCACAATTCTATCAGAATCTTAAAATACTGCAAGTTCTGTTAATCATTTATTTTCTAGCTGCACAATACTTACTACTGTAGTGACAGCTAAAACATTATTATTGGCTACAAGAATGCTACATATTGCTACATGAGGAACTGCTGCGAAAGCAAAGTTAGTGTGGATGAATGCAGCAAACAGGCAGAGAGAAAGTGTGAATTTATGCAATTGTAAGAAATCTGAAGTTCCCCAATGAGGCGTCTAGTTGTAAGAGTAAATAATTGTATTGCTTTTGGTCACTGTGTGTGTTGTTGTTATCACAGGCCTCTGAAATCAGAAGAACTGTTGTGCAAAAAGAAGGAGAGAAGAAGAACCAGAAAGGATATGGTGAGATCAATTTGTAGAATATTTGGTTTCTTTAACTTCATGTAGTGTCCATGGTCCAATAATGTCCAATAAATGTTGTACTGATTCAAATAAATATATTTTGTTGTAATATTTCCAAATATGAAGAACTCTGTTATGCTATTTTAAGTAATATTTTTGTGGTTGCAAGTGCATTTAGTGGGATAAACTTTTGCACTGGTTTTGCAGCATTTCTGTATGTGCACAACATGCAATGACAGCCTGAAATAACACAGTAATTTCCCAGTTTGGGATCAATACAATCTATCTATCTATCTATTTATCTATCTATCTATCTATCTATCTATCTATCTATCTATCTATGTATGTATGTATGTATGTATGTATCTATGTATCTATGTATCTATGTATCTATCTGTCTATCTATCTGTCTATCTACACAACTGTCACAAAAATGTTGTGCGATAAGCAGATTTGGCACCATGAAAAGTGTTTTGTGCAACAAAATGCATTTCATTTCACTTGTTAATCGTGTGGAACTGAGGGTATGTGAAGTATTATTCAGGGTCTACCTAAACGAGGACGTGCACTCTCAGCAAACTCTCTGTTGAAGGTCATAAAATCGTACCTTTCATTGAATGGCTTTTTTGGCAAACTGAAGTTGCTCCCTCACGGTCGTCCCAAACACCAACATCTGCTTTTCAGTGTCAATTACACACTACAAAACAAGATGATATACCAACACATAGATTTACATGCAGACAGAGATCACATTTATTTGCACTTATTTTGCCCTAGTGGTGAGGATGTAAGAATAGCAGAGTCATGTGTCTATTAGTTAGTCTTTGATCTCTTAGAAGACTGTCCTCCGCTGAAAAACGACACCATAAGTCATTTGTTCAAGCAGCAAATACAACCCATATTTACGTTTATCGATGCGGCGCCCTCTACTGGCCAATGGGAGCTAAGCTGGAAGTAAGGTGACGAAGTATGAGAGCACCAAAACTCCGTCTAAGGAGTCACCCAGGAGACTGGGGTTTCTATCCCAATTGTAAATAAAAGTAAACTTAACGTTACTGAACTACTTCACGTTCTGTGTCACGTGCATAACCAGTGAAGTAACATAACAAAAGTACTGATTTGAACCCAAATCACAATCTTTTTCTAAACTTAACTAGGAACTTAACTCTTTCACAACATCAATGACGTGTATGAACCAGGGCCTGTTAGGTCTCTGGTTTAGATATGAGGACAGAAAACGATCCTGTGGGTCGTATCCTGCCACCGCTAGGGACGCTAACTTAGGAAACGCTCCTGTAGGTCATTTTAGAGGGTAGGAACTACCTATATGGTTTTATGGTTTGGAGGGCTTGTTGTCTCTTAGCTGTGTATCTTGATTATTTACGTCACTATGTTGCTGATGATCTTTAAGTGTTCCTTCTGTAATTGGATGATTGATTGAGTCTGAACGGTAGGCATTGGGGAAGAAGATGGTTTACCTTGAGTGACTTTAATGTCTTGTTGCCCAGGGTCATCAGCGGCCTGTCACTTTCTGCAAATAATTAAATGTAATTGGAGGACAATAATATTTTAAAGTGCCTTAAAATCACTGGCCACAGTAAAAAAAAAAATCAATGTAATCTTGAATCCTATACTTCTTCCTTACCTACGATGACAAAGGAGCACACTATTCTGCGATGCCCGATGGTCAGGCGGAATTCTCTGATGTGTCCGTCGATACAAAGCTTCCTCTGAAATGGAAACCCATCCGTCTCCATTTTGTTTTCCTCAACCAGAGCTTTCAAACTTTGAGAGAAACAAAAACAATGGACTCTCTGAATGATTGTAATGACCTAATGTACGTCAAATGGACATTTAATCAAATCTTACCCTAATTTCTCCACAGTTAGTGAGGACATCAGGTTCAGTTTGCAGCCGGTGTCAATCAGCACATTTACCTCCTGTCCTAAATACTGTAATAAGTACAGCAACAGAAAATAAAAATAAAAACATAATTTGTGCAAAAGCTTCACAGCAGTTCTTTGTGTTTTAAACTGATCCTGATTGGAGATACTAAAAAATATAAATTACAGTGCTGATTACAATTCTGAATTAACTATTTATATTGAAATCTATTTTAAAAGTCATCTAAATAATTCTAATATATATTTACTCACTCACCTTGCAGGGCACATAGATGAAATCGTCCTGCTCTTCGTCTTCATCCTCATGTGAAGTGAAATGAGTACAGCTCACAAGGAGCCCTGCGTTGTTTGGTGGCACTCCACACATGTTCATCTGTCCCCGGGACAACTTGGCCTCCAGCAGGCGCTTCTGGAGGATATGATGTGGTTGCTACAATAAACAAAATACAGTTAGAAAATGTGATCAAGTTCCTGTCTCATCCCTGTGGATCTGGGGCTTAAAAACAAATCAATAATCTGAAATAATGCTGCCATTTAATGCTGATAAACTAAAAAGATGTTAAATGTTACTTTTGAACAACATAGGAAGACACTGTCCGCAATGTAAATATGACTATTCATTTCTAGAGCATTTAGACTTAATCAAACAAAAAGGGAGGTCAACTTAATTTCATGTTTTCACTTTTTAAAGGAATATTGGTTATAGCAGCAAAAATACAAATGACTGCATTTTGCTAAAATAAATAACCTCCTGCACATTGGCAATACTGACTCCTTTTTATCCTTAGATATATCAGGGCCTTTAGGCTATTCTATAACTTAAAATAATGAAATCAATAAGAATACAGCAGTGGCTCCCCCATCTTCCTCATAATTTGCATTAGTTTAGCATACTGTGATAAGCCTTTAATTTGGTTAAGGAATTAGCCAAAAAATGTGTTTATAAAATAAGATAAGAAGATCAGATGGACATAAATGAATACAGATAAAAAGAGAAAGTAAATAGAATAAGCTTTTTTAAAACTAAAAAAATAAGTAAAAATATAAATATGATTAAGTTATCATCACTTAGTGGATTTGTAATATGGAAATATACTAGTTTGTAGGCTAATAAAAGAGTATCCCATATAGTAGGTTATAATATATTATGGAGTTGAACCTTTATACAGTCCATGACGGGGACATGTATAGGCTAATAATTAAATAATATATAATATAGGCCTATAATTATATAAGCTAATATGTATGGCCTATAGTAGCATAATTACTGTGGCATTATATTTAATATGCAGGCCTGTGATAAGAGGCTCACCCCCTGTTTAGATGTCCCAAGCTTCTTCAGTCCATCCAGAGGCAGCAGATCAGCTGAGTCTTTATGAAGGAACTGGATCGCCTGTTTCAGCCTCCTCTGCTGCCTCAGAGCTGCAGCATCCAGGACCCCCGAGTCCCCCCGGCTCTCCGTCCGCGTCCCGGTGAACATGACGGCTGTGTGTGTGTCTGTGTATGAACCTGTCTGATCTGAATCTGTAAACAACTGAGTCTGTTATGAGGAATCCCCCGATGATGAGTTAGTGGAGAAGAGGAGACGCCCCCATCATCATGACCAGAGGAGGCAGTCAAGTCAGACGGGTGACAATACGACTTCTGGTCCAAACCTTCAAAATAAAACTCAAATTCAAAAACTGTGGCAAATAAAAATTATCGTAACACTTTACTTGAAGATATCAACATAAGAGTGACATGACCCTGTCATGAACAAATGACACAGTCATGACACATGAACCCTAACCCTAACCCTAACTCTAACTCTAACCATAACTTGTCCTGACAAAAACCGAATGACACTTACTGACAGAAGCGTTATGTCATAAACGTTTATGACTTGTTTATAATGTTTATGACACGTTCATGACAGTGTCATGTCACTCTTATGTAGATACCTTCAAGTAAAGTGTAACCAAATTATCTTACATGTTCCTCTTCTAGATTTGTGAATGCCAAGAAACACACGTGCAATAAAGCAAACAGAGCTTTAGACCACAGATAGCTACATTTTAACGTTTCAATGTTTTATGAGCAAAAGTAGCCTACCACAAACAATATGAGAACATTTTTCCTAACTGAAAACTGAATATTTCTGACTTTCTGTCAATTTAAACAAACAGAATATAGGCTAAGATATTCAGCCCAAAAGGTAAGGTTAAATGAGACGCCTTGTCACAAAAAGACAAAACAGCTGTACCATGGTGGCTTTGAAAGATTCATGTCATGTTTAGGTCTGAGGCAATAAAAAACAAGGAATAGCCTACAGCCACAGAAAAAAAGCGAAGTACTTAAGCCAGCAGAGAGACAAAAATAAATAGAAGGAACAATAATTAAGATGCAAATAAATTAAGCTACTTTATGAGAATCTTAAACCAAATTGTTCCTTATTGAAATGCATAAATACTGATATACTGCCTTCAGCTCCACCTGTGGTTTTAAAAGAAAGACCACAAGAACTTGTTATAACGCCTTGTTTTTGTAAAACTATATATAAAATGAATGCTGTAACCGTTGAATACAAACAAAAGTGAGAGCTTTTACTTTGACAGTATCTTCCTGTCTGTTTTTGTGTCTCGTGGCAGCTTCCACCTGGATCAAAAAGCCTATACGTCACTTTAATCGTGACTCTGTTAGAAAGAGAGAAACCTTGTGTTTCAAATTTGATATGCTATAGCCTAAAACTGAATTTCAATTATACTCTCACAAAGATGTTTGACAAAGAAATGCTGACAGGACAAACTGCCCACTCTTAGCCTAGACTTTTTTGATTAAAAATGTTACATCCACATTCAGTTTTGTTTTTTTAATAGGCTAGATTCCAGTTGTAAATCAGAAAATACCCCATGTTAAATGAAATAAACATTGTTAGTATCTCAGTGGCTAACTTGTACAATATTCACTCACTACACTTGTGCACACATTAAAACTGAGGTTGAACTGTTTAAATATTCTTTACTTAATGATTTCACTTTCAGATCTAAAAGGTTTGCTATCATGTTATTTCTCAGTGATTATCTCTGAAGTGTTACAATACCTCATAATTCTGTACTATAACACTTAGATTAAAATAGAATCAACAAATAAATGATGATGTATTATTATGGGTAAAGGTGTATTGATCCATTGGTGAATTTCAGCAGTAGTAAAATGTATCTCCACTTTTATCAACTGCAACATTAAAGTGATGTAGCCTACATATGAATGCCTCAATAATTATAATTTTGTAATGGGCCTGAGATGGGTCATTCTGCAATCTAATGCAATGTTTAAACAGATCTGTTTAACATTGAACATTGTAATCAAATATATAAAATTGGTCAACTTAAAAATACAAACAGAAAAACTGTGAATCTTCTCTTTAAAAATATTTAATATTACTTTAATATAAGTAAAGATAGCTTAAGATAAAAATAGAAAAAGTGTGGACATTGCAGTAAAAAAGCAAATAAGACTAAGTGAGAACGGTGTAAACACGGCAACATTTTTTAAGGAGTGCGAATTGCGGCTGTGTTTGCACATTGCTGTATTTTAACTGGCAGGTATGGAGGTTTTTTGTTAACAGTCATGTTTTTAAAATCTTTTTGGGTGTTTGGAATCTGTAAGATTGTCTCTGATGTCTTGGTACAGTTGGCAGGTAGTTAAGAAAAAGTGCAGCTGTTGTGTGGGTCTGTCCTCTTTCAGTCTATCTATCTATCTATTTTATCTATCTATCTATCTATCTATCTATCTATCTATCTATCTATCTATCTATCTATCTATTTTTTGAATCTTTTCATGTGATGCTTTTTCTAGTTTGGTGTCAGCGATGGATGTATTAGATGTCAGCTGGACATTTCGCCCCTTCCAGAGATACATAATGCCTTTTTACTGCATTACCCACATTCCCCTTTTTTTACCCACACGACCTTGTTTCCAATATGGATGCCGAAAAACTCCACACAAATCGCTGTTTGTTGCTGTCTATGGTTTGTTGCTGAAGAACAAATCAAGCCATATCCGTGACTAGTAACCCACAGTCTAGGTGGACCGTCGAAGCTTAAATATTTCATTTTCTACGACGACGCAGCACATTTTCTACAAAAAGCCCGAGACAATACGAAAACCGACGCAGGCAAATAACTTAAGACTAATTTTGTGTTTTAAAATATCTCTGTTATGGACAGTTTGTGTGTGTACATACTGTTGATGTACTAAAATAATGTAAAAAAAAAAAAAATACGAAAACCGACGCGGAATGGCGTCTGCTAGGGGCCCGGGAAGCTGAATAACAGCAACACCTCCTCGAATAGAACATGGCTGTCGAATCAGAGTGGGAGCAGTGTTCCTTCCAACCAATCACCTTGTCTGAATTATGAGTAGGCGGGTGCATCGCGTGGAGGATTCTGGTGTCATACATGTTCCCGGTGTGTGGACATCGCGAAGCGTTTCCTGCACTGGTGCATGGTGGTCGAACAGGAGGAATTGTAGGAAATTTTCGGAGGTTAGTATATAAATTGGTTTTTACCCAGTATGCATTATTCCCACAGCCATCTCCGAGAGAGAGGGAGTGACAGGCTGCGACTGCAAGTGAAAAGAAGGATGGGAAATACTGTTTTACGTTGAAATAAAAATTAACATCCACCGAGTCAAAATGCTTATGTTATCATTAAGTAGCTCGTTCTTGTTTCCTAACTGCGTCGCTAGTTGTAGGAGCTTAGCCGGGAGCTTCATGGAGACAGCTAGCTAGCCCTTCGGCTGTCACATAGTCAGCTTAGACTTCATGTATTAACTTCTAATAGCTGTATTCTCATAAACGTCGCAATCGGCAAGAAACAGTTTGTTAATAAAGCGCTAAAAGTGACAGAGCCCAGTTGGCGTAGTTAGCAATGCTGTTAGCGTGGTGGCTAACTATCCACCCTAGCTTCTCCTTTTTGACCAGGTTTTGACATATCGTTTCGGCTGTGCACACAACCATGCCTTCAGTGTGCTAACGTTAACTGAGCACCGTTAGCCTTTACAACAGAGACGCTTCATTAATGTTACACTTGTTAGATAATGTTTCATTATAGGGTGACACATGTGGCAAGTCATAGTTGTGCTAACATTGTAGCTTGCTAGCCCCCAAATGCTATATTCAAAATAACAAGCGCCAAAAAGAAACGGTGACAGAAGATGCAATATGAGCCCGTTCAGGTGGTCAGCAATCATTAGCTTAAAAAGTAATATATAGCTTACAGCTTAATGAGTTTATATGTGTATATTTTGCAGTTGTCATGTATGCCTGTAATAAATGCAGCTAACTCTTATGTGTCAAACGAAGAAGTAAACAAGGCTATATTACCAACTTCCCTAGGATTCCCACAGCTCCAGGGACCCCAAAACTTAGGTTTTTAGTGTATATTTTCAGCAGTGGTGGAAGACGTATTCAAATAATTCACTTATGTAAAAGTAGCAATACCACAGTATAAAAATACCAGAATTGCAAAACAAAATGTGTGTATTAAAAGTAGTACTCATACTGCAGAGTGGCTACTGTCAGTGTTATACTATTATATTATTAGATCATGACGTATTAATATGTAAGCAGTACTTTAATGTTGCCTTGGTTAGGGTGAAGCTTTTGTTAACTGCTAAAGTTAACTATATACTTGAGGTAGTTTTAATCTGCAATAATAAATCAATTTTATAAACTGATAATATGTTTTGAATGTAAAATCTTAAATTGAAAAGTTACTAGAAACTATAGCTCCTAAATAAATGTAGTGAAGTAAAGTTTTCAGGGACAATGCACGCAACACACAATATGTAAAATTAGAACAGGTGAAAGCAAAACATGAAGGATAAAGCATGCACTGACTGAGTATGATGGCTGGTCTGGTTGCTTTTTAACTAAGTTTTAAGAGTCGCAATATTGTATATTTAATGGAATGGTAAATGTTATAATTATAATAAAGAAAATGGGAATATGCACCACAAAAGCACAGTTACTCTGTGTTAAAAATCAGTTGTAAGACCTTCATTATTTCAGTTTTGTGCTCATATTGCATATTCCTAAATGAATGTGTTTGAGCATATAAAAACTATAGGCATTACTAGCTGTCACATCTCAGTGCTTGTGTCCGTGTGCCTCTGTGTGTTTACTGACCAGTAGAAGTTTTAAATGTGTCTCTCCACTCTAGCAGCTGAAGCATGCTCTTGGCCCAGATAAACCGGGACTCCCAGGGAATGGCAGAGTTTCACGATGCAGACGGGCAGCCGGTCACGCTCTGTTTGACGGAGGCTGTGACTGTGGCAGGTGAGCTCCCAAACTTGAACTTGTCATCATTATAACACAAGACTAGAATACAGCTTAAGGTGGACAACTGTTACAGTTATTTAATTTCGAAATGTCTTCATTATATGTGATGTTTTTGCTCTACCGCTGCTGAGTAAATAAGACAAACTTTATTGATCCAATGCCGAAAAATGTGTCACACCACAAAAATAAGTACAAATACAGATGCATACTAAATATAACTGGAACACTACATACATTATGAGCATCTACTATAAACAATATGAGGCATATATATATATATATATATATATATATATATATATAAGAATAGAGTTGCTGTGTGAGTTAATATGTGAATTGCTCTTTGTAAAGCCCTTTTTAATCACTGCTATAAAAATAAACATTATTACTGTTTATTATAAAGCATGCATTATATATAAATAGTTACTATGGAAGTGTATTGAGATATAAAAGACCACAAAATGAGGAGATAAGGATGTTGCAATTAATAATTAAGCATAAACATTTCTGTACACACACAGTAGTACAGAAACTTAACAGTTGGGCACTGTGATTGGTTCGTAGGACGTGATTAGTCATATAGAAATGCGTTTATGTTTATTTCTTTATTTGATCAGAGACAATGCACAAAAAACATTAGTCTAAAAAAGAAGAGATGTCATGTGCCAGGTTATAGCAAAAAATGCTAATTTCCACCCGCAGTCCCTGTACAGGTTGATGTTATACGTACAAAAGTTCATAAAATATATACAGAATAATACATGAAAGCATTACTTCACTCACATCATAAAAACACTCTCCACTTCAGGAATCTATCACTCACTCACTCATAGTTTACATCATTCATATCACAGTTATTCAGTGCGTACAGGTTTGCTTTGATTTGGTCAGGCGTGTAAATGTACTATAGTGTATGCATGAAATAATTTCGTTTGGAAGAGTGTTCCAAAGGCTCGCTGCTTTATAAGAGAACGATTGTTGACCATATGTGGTTCTACGTCTTGGAACGCTGCACTGTCCTCTGACTGTCGACCGTGTGGCTCTAGAAATTCTCTCAGAATTTAGTGTGACAAATTTTCTCAAAGGGGGAGCAGCGATGTTATTAATAATTTTAAATAGAGCAGAAATTTGATTATATTTAAATACAGTATTTCTACCCAAATTGTAGACACATTGGAACATCCTTCATCCTAATTAAGACCTTACACGTTAAATTAGCTTCAGTTGCCCAGTTAAAGGAGTAAATTCCAATAATTGAGTCCAGAGAAAGTTTTCCAGTCTCAGATCTTTGTCTGTTTCCCAGATGGTGATCAGATGGAGAGCATGGACACGGTGAGCCTGCAGGCTGTTACTCTTGCAGATGGATCCACTGCATACATCCAGCACGACTCTAAGAGTTCCTTTTCAGATGGACAGATCATGGATGGCCAGGTGATCCAGCTGGAGGATGGCTCTGCTGCCTACGTTCAGCATGTGTCGATGCCTAAAGGAGGTAAAACACAAGTCTAAAAGCAATTGTTTTTATTTGTATTTTATCTGGATGATATAATGCAAATTTTACCATGTATACACTCTGTAGAGATATCCAGAAACTCCAGCTAAGCAGAGGTTACTGTTGGTGAGGTGCTTGTGCCTAATGTTGTTTTTTTCTGTCGTAGATAACGGTTTACAGCTTGAAGACGGACAAGCAGTTCAGCTAGAAGATGGAACAACAGCCTTCATTCACACACCCAAAGGTAAAAAAAAAAAAAACAACACAGCTAGGAGGTTGATTTTCTTAGAGAATGTTAGGTTCCTTTCATCTCCTTCTTCAAGTGTCTCATTTCAGTAATTTTATTTAATTACATATCCATGATGAAAGGATTTTACAGTGATAACATTATGCTTTATGGGTTATATTCAGTTAATTCTGTAAGTCATTTGTGATGAAGAGTTGTAAAAAAAAAAAAAAAAAAAAAGTTATTGTTCTTTTCCCCAGTTTAACACAAGACAAAACACCAAAGACATCACACAATTAGAAAATGAGAAAAACAAAAAGAGGATGAATAAAGTAAAGAAAAGATGTAATTGTAATTTTATGTTTTGGCTTACCTACCTACTTCTTCCTTTTCCATTACGCCCTTTTTAAAACCTCTAGAGAAGCAGTGTACTAGTAACTTGTTACTTTGAATCAAAGATTAGCCACCCAGCCAGTTTGTGGACTTTGGGATGTGTTAATGAACATGTAACTAAACACCTTACTTTAAAGGAACACGCCGACTTATTGGGAATTTAACTTATTCACCGTAACCCCAAGAGTTAGACAAGTCGATACATACCCTTCTCATCTCCGTGCGTGCTGTAACGCTGTCTGACGGTTCCAGCGGCAGCAGGCCAGCACAGAACATGCAGGTGAATGGTTCCAACTAGCCGACTGCTCCGAATAAGTGACAAAATAACAACAACATGTTCCTATTTACATGTTGTGATTTGTATAGTCACAGCGTGTACAAAAAACAATGTAACATGAGACACAGACATCTTCTAACCGTAAACAAACCGGGAACTATATTCTCAGAAGGCAAAGCTCTGCTACTTCTGCTACTTGGGCGTAGTGATTTGCTTTGCAGCAAACCTGTCTGAGAATATAGTTCCCGGTTTGTTTACGGTTAGAAGATGGCTGTGTCTCATGTTGCGTTGTTTTTTTGTACACGCTGTGACTCTACAAATCACAACATGTAAATAGGAACATGTTGGCGTTATTTTGTCACTTTTGTCACAATTCGGAGCAGTAGGATTGCTGGAACCATTCACCTGCATTTTCTGTGATGGGCTGCTGCCGCTGGGGCCGTCAGACAGCGTTACAGCACGCACAGAGATGATAAGGGTACGTATGGACTTATCTAACTTGGGGTTACGGTGAATAAGCTAAATTCCTAATAAGTCGGCGTGTTCCTTTAAACGCAACATACAGTGTCTTGTGGCTTTCATGAGTATAGAAATTGGTCTTTGTGGCATTTCTGATGGACACTAAAACCCAATGTTGAACCCAACCCAATGTTTTGGAAATATTCTCCATGTTTGTCTGTTTATTCATGAGAATTAAAAACCTTCAAACAAATTTAACAAGTAGACCCAGAAATGTATAATACATTAATAACTCTAGCTCAAGGATTTAGTACAAAGAAACGTAAGTTGGACTACAGTCATGTAGGAACCCATCCATCCTCCCAGAGCAAACAACCATCTCAGTTTTCATACTGGACCTGAGCCCAGTTTCTCTCTCTACATTCACATCCTTCTCCTTGTTTCTGTGCAGATACATATGACCAGGGCGGCCTGCAGGAGGTGCAGCTGGAGGACGGCAGCACCGCCTACATCCAGCACACCGTGCACATGCCCCAGTCCAACACCATCCTGGCCATCCAGGCTGATGGCACCATCGCAGACCTGCAGGCTGAGGCCACGGCCATTGACCCGGAGACCATCAGCGTGCTGGAACAGTACACCACCAAGGTAAACATCATTGTCTGGCAAACCTGTACTGCACTGCAAATAATGCTGGAACTATTTTTACTTTTCTCGAAATGTTACTATGTCAGTGACGTTATATTTAATACTTCCAATATAATTTTTTTATTTTTCAAGTTTAAGTTTTGTTTATGGTCGTATTAGGGCTACTCGATTATGGAAAAAAATATAATCATGATTATTTCAGTCAATATTGAAATCACAATAATTAAACACGATTACTCGTTGACTTCTGGAAAGATGTTGCAATTATTGAACTTAAAAAAACTGGGAAAAGTTAAATAAATCAACAGTAAAAAAAACACATACAACTGTGAAATTTGCCCTAATACTTTTCCTATTTAAACTTTCTTTTTTTCATTCAGAACACGAGAAAATAAGAGTTTACTAAGAGTTAGAGAGCTAAATAATTGTTTTTCTCGATTATTCTGTTTTTGTGATCATTGGGAGCCGAAATCATAATCACGATTAAATTTCGATTAATTGCACAGCCCTAGGCCGTATACCAATAAATAAATAAATAAATAAATAAATAAATAAATAAATAAATAAATAAAAGGCAATGAGAAGAAATCCTACAATGCTAAATACATCACTTTCACATGACAGTTTTTGTTTAATTTTACCTTTTATCTCTTTATATTAGTTTGTCTTTTTTCTTTTTATTAAAAGGTGAAATGTATGCAATCTGTATAGAGAATATGTTGGGAAGCATGTGCTAATATAGACTTTATTCACATGTAAATATTAAGTCGATTGCAGTGTTAAATGTTCTTGTGGTTTATCTTGTGTAACATTTTTTGCAGATGTGGTTAGATAGATCGATTTTTATTGATCCCAAAATGGGAAATTACGGTGCTGCAGCAACAAAATATCAGACACACAGCACACATACAGAATATACATGAAATAATAAATAGGATAGAATAAGAACAAATATTAAAAAAAAATGAAGATAAAAAATCCAAAGTGGAGAATGTACAAACATATATATACAAGTTGGGAATAAAAATGTACAACTACTTAAATAGTATTTATAAAGATGTAAGTAAAACCTCTGTGCGAGTTGCACTTAGTGTAGTATTGTGATGTACTGTATATGAGTCTTATCTAACACTCAGTGATGAGGTGTTAAAAAGTTTTATTGCCCGTGGTAGGAATGATTTCTTGTAGCGGTCCGTGCGACATCGAAGCTGTCGGAACCTCTTCGAGAAAGTGCTCCGCTGTTGGACCAGTGTGGGGTGGTCGGGGTTATCCATGATAGATAACAGATTGTTCAGTGACCTCCTCTCCACCACAGCTTCAAATGTCTCCTGTTTGCAGCCAATAACGGAGCCAGCCTTCCTGATCAGTGTGTGTCTTTTTCCCTTAATTTCTCTCGGTTGTGAACGTTTATAACTCTGACAGCAGATACTGTAATAGGAAGTGTCCGCTTTCCTTCCTGTCAGGTGGAGAATATAGACAACCCCTTGGGCTCCTTCGGCAGAGTGGAAGCAGACAATGGCGTCCACATGCGGGTATCTATTCTAGAGTATTTTTTTCAATTACTTTTTTTATCCTGGGTCCAGGTGTAACAGTGGAGTCTAATTCATGTTTCTGTATCCTTCAGATTGTGTTACAGGGTCAAGACAACAGGTCAGGAAGGGCCTCAAACGTAGGAGAGAAGTCTTTCCGCTGTGATTACGAGGGCTGTGGAAAGCTCTACACCACTGCCCACCATCTCAAGGTAGGTGGTGGTGTTGTTTTTTTGTGATTATGTGTGTGCACAAAAATGTGTTCATGAAAAATAAAGTGTTGCTTGTGCCTACTCAAGTGTGGGATTGTTTAAAGACAATATTCCCTTCACAGCGTCTTCCCATGATGTTGTTAGTTTGCTTTTTCAGCCTCTCTACTACACACGCCTTTGTTTGTATGTCCTGCAGGTACACGAGCGCTCCCACACTGGAGACAAACCCTACATCTGTGACTATCCTGGCTGTGGGAAGAAGTTTGCAACAGGTAGCTGTGGAGTCTTCATCTTTTCTCACAGGGCTTTCTCAAAAAAAATATATATATTATTTGCACGTTGGAACATTTTATATTTATCTCAGTTTTTAGTAGAAAGAGATCCAGCCTTCTGCAGAACATGTTTGCAGATTGCTTTGACATTCCTTATGGATAACTTTTATATCTTTGATTAAACACCTTGATAAAAATTATATAATTAACATAGTGACATAACAAATAAGCACAGCGAGTTAAAAATTTTATCGGGCTGAGGTGCTCTTTAGTGGCTACAACAAAAGATCGTACAAAAATAAAGGTGTATTAACCAATAATAATGGCCTAACTGAATGTGAATGACTCTCAATTTCTGTTTTTATTGCGATTTCAAGGGTATGGACTGAAGAGTCACTCACGCACACACACGGGGGAGAAGCCATATAGATGTCAGGAGTTAAACTGCTGCAAGTCCTTTAAAACCTCCGGAGACCTTCAGAAGCACACGAGAACTCATACAGGTACACAATTACATCATCATTTTGTTATGCCATATGCCTGAAAGGTGTGCAAATGTCTTATATTTGAGTCACAGGTCTGGCACAGGATGTAACTGCTGTTTGCTACTGCTGGGAACTGAAATGATAACTGCTACTCTGCCTCTGTTTGTTTATACCGAAGTGTTTGCAGCTGAAATTGCACTACTACACACAACTACCAGGCCAGAGTCATGCATCACTGGTTTTTGAAACAACACAGATTGGAGTGCAGTGCCTCAGTCCAGAATTTTTCGAACAGATTTAACGGTTTTGTTTGCTGAATGTTTGGAGCAGACTTTTTCCACAAAGCCACCAAAGTGCTGGAGGCGTTTTCAGGCACGCGGTCATCACAAGAAGCATGACTCTGAGGTGCTGCTGTTTATTTTAGATAACATTTTAGCAGTTTTAATCTCACTGGGATAGTGAGACACTGTCACCAGCATGTGTAATGTCAAACACTTTCATTTTCCTCTACAACCTAAAAATCAGCTCACTGTCAAGTTCAAGTGGATTCATTTATGGCTGCAACTCACAATTATTACAATTATTTTCATTGTCGATTTAATCTGTTTAATTTCTGGATTAATTGATTATTTGTTTTGTCTATAAAATGGTGACAAATGTCAATCAGTGTTTCCCAAAGCCCAAGATGACGTCCTCAAATGTCTTGTTTTGTCCACAATGCAAAGATACTCAGTTTACTGTCACAGAGGAGAGAAGAAACTAGAAAATATTCACACTTAAGAAGCTGGAATCAGAACCGATAGTCCAATTTTCAAAAAAGTTGGCGATTCATTTAATAGTTGACAACTAATCAATTAATCTTTGCAGCGCTATATTTAATTTAATAATTTTGTAAACATTGAACTGGTCACAGCGTTGTTGAAATCAGAATCACTTTATTTAATCTAACACCAAAAAAATACCAACAGACCCATTACGTCTTGAAAACATGGAGATTTAATACTGGAATGATGGGTAATCCCTTAAAACCTGATATCCCATTTCTTGTCTGCAGGAGAGAAGCCTTTCAAATGCCCGGTCGAAGGCTGCGGCAGGTCGTTTACCACCTCCAACATCCGCAAAGTTCACATCCGAACACACACAGGGGAGCGGCCTTACTACTGCTCTGAGCCAAGCTGTGGAAGGTCATTCGCCAGTGCCACCAACTACAAGAACCATATGAGGATACACACTGGTGAGTCCTTTTACATCAGTCTGTCCCTACCATGATGTAATGAGTCATGAAACTGTGGTTTGGTGTCCTACTCAAGAACAACTGACCCTCAGCAAACAGGCTGAACTCGACATTTGAGAATGAAGTCACACTTCTTCTGTGTGTGTTGTAATCTGAGCTTCTCTGCTCTTTCTTTTGATTGCAATGTAAGTGCATCTGGCCGTGAAAAAACAGGTATTTGGAATGGTCACAGACGGCGGACAACGTTTTTTTCAGTCCCTTTGAGTTAAGCACATAGTCATTCTTGAGTTCTTGTACAACTGTGTGAATAGTTTGCAGAAAGAAATATGGTTTATACATCAAGATTCCAGCATTATTTTGTGTTTTGCTTGTGTACAAAAGACTGACATTTCCAAAGGTTATAATATTAAAAGTAACATTAAAACCTACATTTCTACTTCTTCAGGAGAGAAACCTTATGTCTGCACAGTTCCTGGCTGTGAAAAGCGCTTCACAGAATACTCCAGCCTTTACAAACACCATGTGGTTCATACACCCTGCAAACCTTACAACTGCAACCATTGTGGGAAAACCTACAAGCAGATCTCAACACTCGCCATGCACAAACGCACAGCGCACAACGACACAGAGCCCATCGAGGAGGAGCAGGAGGCCTACTTTGAACCCCCAACAGGTCGGTGGAAATATAATCATATATAGAAATTCCTTTTAAAAAGCTGTTTTTGATAAATAGTCAGTGAGATGTATAATATTAGATCGAACTGGAATATAGAGCTGCGGTTGACAGAAAAAGGTCGAAACGAAGACAGCAAAATGCCGCTTCTTAAATCTGGTTTTTGACTGTTGATCAAATAAAACAAGTAATCTGAATACATTGCCTTGGCCATTTTTCTTTTTTCTGACATTTTATAGAGCAAACAATTAAATGAGATCATAATTTGCAGATTAATTGATCGCTAAGGATGTTATATTTTGTCATAAATGATAATAAACTGAATATCTTTTGGGTTTTTGACTGATGGTTGGATAGAAACAACACACTGGAATTAGAATATGACAACTTGGACTTTGGGAAATTGTAACATTTTTCACTTTTAATCTGTTGTTTGAAAAATAAAAATAATTGTTAGTTGCAGCCGTACTTGAATTGTACCCTCTGGCAATGTGGGTGATTACAATAAGAAACGGTTTAACAAAGAAGCGTGAGTATATAAATAAATATCCCACCAACAAAAATGATAACACATTGAGCAGAAATAAGTATAAACTACAGCGTGACACCTTGTGCAAAATGTACACAGAATGAAAATAAACAAAATATATAAAGTTACAAATGAATAACATAATCTTAAATAGTGACAAACAAAATCTTTCCACTCCAATTCAGACGCCATTGATGACCCCAATGTCAGCTACACGACAGCGGTGGTTGAGGCTGATGACTCCGGCTCAGAGCAGGTTCCTGTGGAGAGCTCAGACATGATTGGCCGGCAGCATGTTGCCTTGGTAACGCAGGAGGACGGAACACAACAGCAGGTAATGGAATGAAGTGACATCACAAATAATAAATACATTAAGCCCAGTTCGGACCAAAGATTTGCGACGAGATGAGTTGAAACTTGCAAATTCTTGCAACGAGCCGGCCTGCAGCGTTCTGAAAGCTGCCAGTTCACACCAATGAGACGAGACGGTGTATCATCTCCATGACAACGCCCCTTTGTACTTCCATTCTAACTTCTGACTTTTAGGCTTTTTTGTAGCTGGATATATCATTTGTTGCTTCTAAATATTAATGTAGATAACGTTAGTGATAGTGAAATGCCTGCTACAGTTACGCTTCTAGTGATGAATCGGCGATAATGCGTTTTATTTCTCTGATTCACTGCTTTGTTCTAACGCCGCTGGCCGCTCCCTTACTCTCTATCTCGCGCGACCATATAACGTAACCGTGCTTTCGGGCGGTCATTGAGGCTCCGTCTAAAACTCTGCCATTTCGACCAGCTGTTTGTAACATAGAAATAAAATGGATTATGGATCATTTTATGTTGTCTATAGTGTGTAGACTTAGACTTAGACTTCTCTTTATTGATCCTTTTGGGATGACTCCCACAAGGAAATTAGATTTCCAGCAGCAGATTTCAGCTTACAAACACTTGTATAGAAAATAAAGAGGTATAAAAAATACAGTATAGAAAAATATAGTATAAGAATAACACACTTTTAGCTAAATATAGGAAGTAAACAAAAAGTAAACAAACAAAATAAATAAATAAATAAACTACAGATAAATAAAGATAAATATATAGGACTGTGTATGACATTGTGTTATTATACAGTGAATAAATAAATGACATTTAGCATAAATTAGCAGTTAAGAGCAGTTACAGTGTCCAGGTATGTATGTATGTGAGTAGATTATTAAGTAATTGCACAGTGAATGAGTGAGTGGCTACCACTCCTTCCCTACCTTCCTGTTCTGTTCCGTCCTTTTTACCCTATTTCCTCCTCCCCCCGAGTGAGGAGTTATAGAGTATGATGGCATGAGGGACAAAGGAGTTCTTGAGTCTGTTGGTCCTACCCTTGGGAAGGAGCAGCCTTCCAACAGGCTCCTCTAGCTGACTTCACCAGCTGACTTCTCTATTGACTGTTGAAACAGGTGACGTCTCTTAGCTTCTAAAACCAGCCTCTGTGACTTGACCAGCTGAGTCGCAGCGAAACCATCAGCTAGTTTGAGTCGAGCGGAGACGGACCGGTTCAGACCGCTGCAACCTTTCCCTGCGACGTTCTAAAACGGTTTTGTCTCGTCGCGAATCTTTGGCCTGAACTGGGCTTTACAGTCCCGAGGATTTAAAATGGCTGCATGACAACTGGCTGTTAGAGGCTGTTACATTTGTGTATGGGGAATAAAGCGATAAGGGGAAAAAATATCTGTTATAAAAGTGTGTGGGCACGTTTTTAAGTTCAAAGTAGAGGAGTGACTCTTTTTCCATGTGCTGATCTGGCGGTCACATCCTGCTTTATGATGAATCATGCACAAGTTAAAGGAGCTGATGGGATTTCATTTCACTGGAACTGTACTTCGTACGATTTCATGTGATGAATAAGTTGATTGATTGATTGAGCTGTTTAATCATCATCCATGTACATTCTGTGATGTGTAAACATCTTATGAAAGCGCTTATAGTCCTCTCCAATAGTCAATATTGAGTTTTTCCTTTGTCGTAATATTGTGATATTTGATTTTGTCAATAACACTAAGAAGCCGTGAAGTGACATTTCATCACAAGCCCAGTAGACCTAGGCTGCAACCCTTCTGTCTTTGCTCACTGTCCCGTGTTATACAGTTTTCTAACACAGTGGTTTCTTGTAGAGCTGCAAAGATTAATTGATTAGTTGTCAACGATTAAATAAATCAGCAACTATTTTGATAATCAGTTTGAGTCATTTTTTATGGGGAAAAAAATGAAAATTCTCTGATTCCAGCTTCTTAAATGTAAATATTTTCTGGTTTCTTCTCTCCTCTGTGACAGTAAATTAAATATCTTTGAGTTGTGGACAAAACAAGACATTTGAGGACGTCATCTTGGGCTTTGGGAAACACCGATCATACTGATCATACCATTTTCTGTCATTTTATAGACCAAACAACTAATCGATTAATCAAGAAAATAATCGACAGATTAATCGACAATGAACATAATCGTTAATTGCAGCCCTAGTTTCTTGTGCCTCTTATTATGTGTTTTAGTGTTAAAAAAAACAAAGGAATTAAGGCAGGACATCTTTTAAGCTAATATTGAAGATATTTTGAAGAGAAAATGTCAAAACGAAACATGATCATGTTGTTCAGCGTTGGAAGAATGATTTACTGTGACACTGAATGTTCTTCACTCTGTGTTCACTCAGGTCAGTATCTCTGAGGCAGACTTACAAGCTATGGGTGGCACAATCACCATGGTAACCCAAGAAGGCACAACCATAACCATCCCAGCCCACGAACTGGCAACGCAAGGTGCACACTCGGTTACCATGGTAACAACAGACGGCTCAGATGAACAGGTAAACAACTGACCGAGTTCTGTGTAGACTGTACAAAGATGTTGTTACAACAATTTATTTTAGTTTTTTTTGTAGGTATAATTGTATTGGTTTTTTTTGTACTAAATGATTTGAGCTGACAATTTTCAGAGAAAAAAATAATCAAACTCATTAGATTGGACATAAACTTAAAATGTTACAAATAGTTTTAAAAAAAAAAAGTCAGGTGTGTGGCCATTTTTTGCCTTATTTATTTGCTCCTCACTCTATCACTTTGTGAAATGTAACATTTTTCACTTTCACTCTTCTTTTTTTTTTTTTTTTTTTTCTTGAAAAATAATAATAAACATTAGTTGCAGCCCTACTTGAATGATACCCTCTAGAAATGTGGATGATAACAACAAGAACTTGGATACAACAAAGAAACAATAGTACAGTAAAAATGAGATGGTATAAAATATCCCACACCATATCCAACACCAAAGCAGTTGACTGATTTGTGTACAATGTCTCTGTCTCCCTCAGGTGGCCATCATGACCCCGGACATGGCCGCATTCCAAACTGTAGAGGAGGCAGGCTACAGCCAAGAGCAAGATGATCTTCATCCTGTCACATTACTGGCCACCTCCAACGGCACTCACATTGCTGTGCAGGTTAGTAGACCGACACCATAGGAGTGAATAGACTAGTGGGGTGAGTTCCAATCTTGGAATTTGTTTAGTTTTTGCGAGAAGACTGTGAACATCTTCCACGCCATGTTGTTTAAATGCAGAACATCTGTGAAATGGATTATTTGGGAATGCAAGTTCAGCAATAGAGATCCATGAAATTCAAAGATATCAGATAGGGCTGGGCGATATGGAGAAAATCAGATATCACGATATTATTGACCAAATACCTCAATGTCGATATTGCGACGGTATCGGGGGGTTGACAATTGGTGCTTAAAGAAAATATTTTCACAATTAAATTTTAGATAAATAATCATAAATAATTTGGATATAATGATTAAGTAGTTAACGGCAAATAATACAACAGTCTGGTAAGTTAAAAAATGACATCACTTTACTGTAATGCAGTAGCCTGGGTAAACCCTGACGAACTTCCGGCAAATTTGAGATTTGCTCTGCAAGTCAGTCTGGCGAAAAGCCCATTCAGGCCCATTTCCAATGTCCCCAAAATCTAGGCACCAATCACAACTGCTGAGGCGGGCTTTACACCAATCACAACCGTTGAGGCGGGCTTTACGTGACAACAATAGCGCAGCGACAGCGAGCAGCTTTTTGTTTACATTCAACATGACGGCTACCGAAGCGCAGCGTCACCCGGATCGTTGGTCTGATTGGTTGAAGGACTATCCATTGCGCCCAGAGGCATTTGGAAATGAACTGTCAATGAACCTTTCCCAGACCCATTCTCAGTTACAACTGAGAAGTGTCAACCAGGCTAGTAATGCAGCCTTTAAAACCAGGAAAAGACAACACTTACAGACCGGCTACATTGCATGCGTAAACGTATGCAGAGCGGATGTTCCAACACTATGCTTCCACTTTAATCAGTGAAACTGGCTACACCGGACACAAGAGCAGCGTGTAAGTGGTGCGTATGCGCCGCGGAGATCCACTTTACAAGCATAAAAATAGGACAGTCTTCTATTTATATTTTTTACGCGAGGTGTGTGCAGTCCTTTTACACAGAAATTAATCAGAAAAAAGTGTCTATATATTTTTTCTGATGACTGTCAATGAGCGTATTGGCAGTTTTATTTTGAGAGTTTCTGGTTTTATTTCTTTTTTCTCTCACCTGCGTCTTCTGATAACAGCTGACAGTAGATTGACGTTTTCACAGCACTGTACCGGATCCGAAAAACTAAAGAAACGACAACAATCCCAAAGCCAAAGGCTCACCGTCTGGCCTGTGACTCACACAACCCTACGCTGTGTGTGCACTGCAGGTGTAGCCAGTTAAAAGATACATTTCGAGGCACATACGCTCCGTGAACCGTCCTCGTACGTTACGCGTTCAATGTAGCCAAAGCGTTAGCATATTACGATATCCAAAATCTTAGACGATATCTAGTCTCATATCACAATATGGACATATTGTCCAGCCCTAATATCAGTTGTAGACTTTGTATTGATCCTACAGGGTCTGCTGCATTTCTACATTGACTGCTTTTGTTTTTGCTGAGAACTGCACTCAGTTTTCTGTTGTTGCTCCATATGACACTGACAGGAGTTTTAGTTATGGGAGTACTTAAGTTAGTCCCTTAACCAAATAATCCCTCCCCAGATCCCACCCTTTTGAGCTATTTGCTTAAACACTTAACTAAAAATCATTGGAAGGTGGGGTTCAGCACAGGTTTGTTGACGCTCTCCTGCTGGTGCATTTGATTAGGGATCTACAAGCACTAGATGTGTGAGTTTACATGTAATCCAAATTCATGATTACCACAAGCACTCAATATGCAAGAAAAGGAAGCTAAATCTGTAGTAACAATTGACCGTTGTGGTTTTTTTTTCATACATTAACAAAACTAAACGTGTTTTAACTATTCAGGCCTACAACCCCAGAGGGGCTACGATCTCATCACAAGGTTGTATGGGTCTCATGACTAGTCTTTATTTATCCTGAAAAACGTTTTTCATTCACTCCCTTCTGTTCTTTCTGTCATGTTAATTACAAGGCAAATGCTCTTTTTTTACCATGTGACAGACATCAGTGAAATTCAGCAGCCTGTAACGTAGTACGACACAGTCAGAGGTGGTATTGTCTTCTAAAGAGGTGTCAGAGTTAATCAGTAGGGGTGATCGTTTTACAGTGGTTATTAGTATGTGAATCAATGTTTCTCTTGTGCACATTGTTTCCTTCTCTCTGTAGCTCAGTGATCAGCCTTCGCTGGAGGAAGCCATCAGAATAGCATCAAGAATACAGCAAGGAGAGTCGCCGGGCCTGGATGATTGATGGACTCATTACGGACTATGATTTAGGATGAAAACCATCTGAATTGGACTATATCAACAAGAGAAATCACGAGTCTTCCTCCATGATTTTTTCCCCCACAAAAGAACTTAGCTTTTATGTGTACATAGGATTTTGATAACTGGAGTTCTGCTATGCTATTTTGTCCCTCAACCAAAAAGACGGGAAAGGATAAAATGCTTTCTAATGTTTATGGTGCACAGTGCACAGTGCAGAGTACAGCTAATGCTATTTCTAATAAAAAAACAAAAAAACAGTGTGATTAGTTGACTGTACTTGATTTTGAACACCTGAATCCCTATTAAACCTACAAAAACCAACATACCTATAGATAGATAGGGTTACATGACGAAGTAATTCATGAAGATGTATTGTATTAAGGTATGCTCAGTTGAGACAAAAAAGAAAAATACATACATGTTTATGCTTGATAACAAATGACAAATGTGGTTAACACAAAAAAAACTGTTAAGGCCTGTTCCATAGATGAGCATTGTGAAAAAAACTACCTTACAGATGTATATGACAGATATGTGTTAACAGCTATCGGCCTTATCAAAAACACCCGATAAGGGACAGCGTACAAGGCACATTCACACTCGAGTCTGTATGCAATTTTTTGAAACAACCTGTTTTGGTTTGGTGTTTTGTGAATTTTTCACCATGAATTATTATTATTATTATTATTATTATTATGCTTCACTGCTCCGAGTTCACTTTGGGCAAATATTGTACATTTTACTCCACTATAGTCATTTGACAGCTTCAGTTAATAGTTTGTTTGCAGAAAAGATATGATCATCTCATAAAAATAGTGCAGTGTTAGAGGTTAAAGTAACCAACAATAATTAGCTCAATCTCAAACCGCTACATTACAATTATAATTTGTCGGTAACACTCTAATAGCAGCCTTTCTGCATCATAAATCAATTGAGTAAATGTTTCTTAAAATACGGTACTTATTTACTCTTAAATTAGAATTTAATTTAGATTTTTTTTATTGCTACTTTTAAGTCAAAGATCAGAATACTTCATCCACTTGAAAATGATTACATTATAAAAAAGTAAAAAGTGCAGTTTTTATTATGAATTTGAGGCAGTGGTGGTAGAAGTACTCAACTGTTATATAAAAATACTCTGCTACAAGTAAAAGTCATATATTAAAGATTCCACTTAAGTGAAAGTACAAAGGTATAAACAGCTAAATTTACTTAAAAGAAAGCCATAACATTGAAATACTCAAGTAAAGTAAAAGTAGAAGGCTACTTTAAGAGTGGACCTTGATCTTTTTAAGTATCGAGGCTTCATTGATCATGCCGTCTATATAATGGACGCATTGTCTTGAAGTTAATGTAATTGTGTGACTTCGACGACTTGAAGGCACGCGTTCGCGCCACATCGTTGCTGTGACTTCGATGACGTAACGCCGCCCGAAACCTCTCTGTCTGGAACGCCCTTCTTTCAAAAATTCGAGACGCGCTCTGATTGGCTGCCGGGACACGTGACCAACGGTCGCGGGAAGTCCTTTGCCACGCGCGTGATAGGAAGAGCCGTTCTTGACTCATTCAAAACTTTTTTGTAAACATTGGTATGGTTTAATTGCGGAAAGACTTGTTTCTGTGTTGGTGAGCCATCAAGAAGGTAGTGACTGATGCCGATACTCGACTGGACGGACTAGTTTGGGGATATGTTTTTAGTTTAACCTTAAATTCGGGACGTTGTTCTTGGTGAATACTAGCTAACTACTCCGGGGCCATTTCTCAGCGTTGGATGGGCGTGTTGGAGTTAGCAAACAACTAGCTAAACTTCTTCTGGGATGTTAACGGACCTTTAAGCGTCTCACGGCACTTTTGGGTCATTTTTTATATCGATACCTTTATTTTAAGGTAGTTAGAAGTCGATATATTTGTGTTTATTTGCGAGAAACGCCACTACAAACGGTAGTGGGGGTCCAACCGCGTGATTTTCCCGTCGACTACGCCGGGGTTTAAATCCTGAAAATGTCGAGCTACGGCCGCCATCGGCACGGATCTCCCTCTCCTAAAACTCTGCAAATTCGGCAAAAATTACAGTTTGCATGCAGCGACGGGGAGGATGAACCCATTGAGGACGTTAACAACAGCACCGGAGGAGAGTCTGGCTTCACGGAGATGGATTCCCCGATGCCAGTGCGACGGGACCCCGTCGACAAACGGCTAGAAGGGAGCAGCAGCCCCCTGAACCAGTCCTGCGGGGACGACGACGTGGAACTGTGGGACGAGGAGAGCTTCGGTTCCCCGTCTCACCTACGATCACCGAGCAGTGTTATCTCTGCCAACTGCTCACCGTCGCCGAGGAAAGCTTCTCGGCTGTACGGAGGGTCACCGGAGCGGCCCTACCTCCAGGACGACGGGGAAGGATCCAGCTCCCCGATCCCAGACTGCCCGGACACACCTCCACATAAAACATTCAGAAAACTCAGACTTTTTGACACACCGCACACGCCAAAGGTTATAATTTGTTTATAAAAGATTATATCAATGTTAAGAGTGTTTTTGAGATCACTGGCAGGATACACTTTCAGTGATCCAGATTTAAACTTTAGGTAACGTTATCAGTTTATGTAACCTTGCAGAATTTACTCCCATGTTTGCAGGGCACACAGATTTAAACTTTAGGTGTTGCCTTAGATTAGTTTAGAAAACACCTTCACAGAACATTTCAGAGTAACATTTATTCTCTAAATCTCTCAATCGTATTTCGCATTTATTTGGCTGCTTCTGGATCTTATCGTGTTGAATTGGAAAGAAAATGTGTGGAAAAAAGCAACTCCCAGTTTGTACAAACACATCGGGTCTTTTTTTGAATTCCAGGGGATGCTTTTGCTGTGTCAGTTAACCACAGTGACCCACTTAATGTACAACTGTACTCTTGCATAATGCTCCCACTGTAGTCAGCCAGCCAGATGATTTGGTGACCTGGAATTTTATGTCTGGGCATGTTTTTCTGTTTGTTATTGTATAGAATTACATTTTAAGCACCACATTCAAGAAATCCCTTAATACTTTATTTCAGAACCATATGTTTATTAACCAGGTTTATTCACACTCTTCATCAAGTCTTCATCACGTTTTTTTTTCACTCCGCTGCTGCTCTCAAGTAATTAACAAAGCACTAAATCTGTCTCTTATTCCTTCGCATTTTTCAGAGTTTGTTGTCCAAAGCCAGGAGCTCCGGCCCGGGATCCTCCAGCAGGAGGGTTGCCCTCTTCAAGAATGTGGAGTCTTCAAGGAAGTCAATTACAGACAGCAACAAGAGGCCGCAAACCCCTCAGGTCAACTTTAACCCCTTCACCCCCGACTCCCTCCTTATCCAGTCGGCCACACAGCAGAGAAACAGGAAGCGTGCACACTGGAATGAGTAAGTTTTCTGTCTGAAACGATTTGGTTTGTCTTGACAGGGATTAATCCCCCAAAAGAGAGTCTGTTATTTTGAACACCGATCAAACCCATTGTCCTCGTAATAAAATACGTTAAAGCCGTTAACTAAGTTCAGTGGGTTTGGCTGGGAACCAAGACCTCATGGTTACTGGTGAACTCTGCCATGTGCCTGTGAAGCTCCCAGTGCTGCCCCCTGCTGTCCAGAATGCGAACCAACCTCCTCTATTGTCTTCTCTCTTTCAGCTCTTGTGGAGAGGACATGGAGGCCAGTGACGGAGAGGCCGAGGAGGAAGTCTTGCCACCATCCAAGGTAATTAAATGTTCACGTGAATTGCATTAATTACATGTAATGATACACACATTTACAATTAAGAATATATTTTCTTTATTAGACACTTGTTACAGTTTGCACAAAGTTTCATCTCAAACTTTTTTTTAGAGCTGCAACTAATGAATGACATTTGCATTTTTGAATACTCTGTTTTTTGTTAGTAGATTGATCATATAGCCTATACTATATCAGAAACCAGTTTAAAAAAAAAAGCTCAAGTTGACATTTTAATATGGTTGTTTTTGTCCAACCAGCCATCGAAAACCTAAATATATTCAATTTACATCACTATTAAACAGAGAAAAGCAGCAAATCGTCCCATGGAATGAAAAATGCTTGGTATTTTTTTCTTAATAAATTACTTCAACAATACTTTAAAACGTTATTTGCGTTACTTTTTGATATTAACAAACGTCTGTTACATTCAAGCCATTGCCAAATGAGTTGCTACAAGCTAATTAAGACTATCGGCTCCACACAACTTTTTTTAATCCTCCGTGTCCTCCTCGCATACAAGCAACTGCATGCGCGATCACGGAAGGCTTGTATCATGTGGACACATCGACAGTTTGTCATTACTTAGAATCCCTCATGGGGGCGACAGAAACTACGCACTATGGCTTTAATAATAAACAGTCAATTATGGCTTAGTTTAAACCATACATGCAATGTTTTTGCACAGAGAGGAAGTAGAGATGTTACACATTAATAGTTACAAGTACAAAATGTGTCAGCAAAATCACTCCTCCATATACCTCTTTACATGTGGATTGATTAAAACCAGTTCACAGAGGAAACCTCCTGGTTTCAATGAATATGCTAACTGTCTGTTGTAAAGCAACTGAAAAATAGTTGATTTAAAAAAAAAAAAAAAACCGTAAATGTTTATAGTAAATGTGTTTTTCTGCCCTCAGAGAATAACCATGATGGAGAGCAACATGATGTCCAGGTACACCTCAGAGTTCCTCGAGCTGGAGAAGATCGGCTGTGGGGAGTTTGGTGCTGTGTTCAAGTGTGTGAAAAGACTTGATGGCTGCATCTACGCCATCAAGAGGTCAAAGAAACCTCTGGCAGGATCAGTAGACGAGTGAGTCGACTTCTTAACAATCTGAAAAAGTTACAAAGGATTACGTCGTCCTCTTAAATTGTCTTATTTTAGGGACTCATTATTGCCTGACGTATGATGAAGTGTTTTTACGAGAGAAAAAAGACTCAGGGCATAATTTCTTTCTTCATTTTCACTACAAAACGTACCACAGGCGTCTCTTAATTAAAACGGTCTGTTCCCCTCCTCCACAGACAGAATGCCCTGCGGGAGGTCTATGCCCATGCCGTGCTAGGCCAACATCCCCACGTGGTGCGTTACTACTCGGCCTGGGCCGAGGACGATCACATGCTCATCCAGAACGAGTACTGCAACGGCGGCACGCTGTCTGACGTCATCGCAGAGAACTACAGGCGGCTCAGTTACCTGTCTGAGCTGGAGCTGAAAGATCTGCTGCTGCAAGTCACACGAGGACTCAAGTACATCCACTCTACATCTCTGGTACACATGGACATCAAGCCCAGTGAGTACTTTAGGGTGTTAAAATAATACTAGTTGTAGTAGTGATAATTGTCAGTAGATTTGTGTAGAATTTTAGGCATTACCTTCTGCCACTGATGCAAGAAATTATACGGATAACACCTTGGAAGTATCTACATTTGTGTCTTTTTATGCAACAGAGCTAGACAAATTTGGGGTCAGAAAATAATGAAATGTTAACGTCTGTGTCCTAGGCAACATCTTTATTTCACGAAAGTCTGTAGCTGGCTGCGATGAATGTGATGAGGAAGAAGGACTGACCACCAGCGTCGTCTACAAAATAGGTATGCTGCTTCCATGGTTCTTGTGTGGTGACTTCAGGCATTTGTGTGTTTTAAAAAAAAAAAAAAAAAAAAAAATCTTTTACTGATATAAGTTGCACTCATTGTAAGAGGGCCAGCTTCATGGCGTAAATTTATTTTGCATGTGTTCCCTCTCCAGGTGATCTCGGTCACGTCACACGAGTGAACAATCCACAAGTGGAGGAAGGTGACAGCCGATACCTGGCCAATGAAGTTTTACAAGAGGTTTGTCTTTAAAAACTGCCTTTACTTTTGAATAAATTGAGCTTTACAAAGGTGATAACGTTTCTTCTTCTTGGTCTGATTTTCTTTTGTAGGACTACAGTAAGTTGACAAAGGCGGACATCTTTGCTCTGGCTCTGACTGTCGTCAGTGCCTCGGGGGCCGAGCCTCTTCCCACCAACGGAGACAAATGGCACGAGATCCGACAGGGAAAACTCCCCGCCATCCCCCAAGTGCTTTCTCCAGAGTTTCTCAGTCTTCTCAAGGTAACAGTCAACACTATAATATTTCTTGTGTTATATGCTGTGTTTTGCCTCCTGTCAATGTGTCTGTTGCCAATTATTTTCTAAGTCCTAAATATAGTGGTTGAAATGTTTATTTCACTCCTTATCCTGAGGCAATTCCATCCTGTTTTGACAGAGGGAATCTAAAACAAATTTGTATGTCACCTATTTTTGCTGTAAAATTGTCAATCGTGTTAGTTCATTTGAACCAAATTTAGTTAATGGAGGCATTAGGTGCCGAGACGATTAGTTAAACAGAAAAAGGTAATTTTAATACAATAATGAAAAAATGTTTCTTGTCTTTTAGCTGATGATCCACCCTGATCAAAGTAGAAGACCATCAACTTCTGAGCTCATCAAACACCCGGTGCTCCTCACTGCTGCCAGAATGAGTGCCGACCAGCTCCGAGTCGAGCTCAACGCCGAGAAGTTCAAGAACGCACTGCTCCAGAAGTAAGCATTCAAACACACAGAAAAACTATTGAACCCATTGTTACTTATTAGTAGGTGTTGAAGGAGACTATTGGTTAAAGTGGTTGGACAGCTCGTGATGCAAAAAAGAAGCCACAGAGAATTATTTTTGTGATGAAATGTTAAATATATTTAGAGATTCTGCTTTTCTAACACTAGATTTTTTTTATTTCAGAGTTGAATCAATCATTAGTAATCTTCAACTGTTTTGATAATCAATTGTTTCATCCATTTTTCAAGCTAAGATACCAGATAAAGTATTACCTTGTTTTGGAGGATTTTATGTAAAACTGAAACAAATAGTCGCTTTAATCAATTAGTTCTTCAACAGAAAATTAATTGTCAGCTAGTTTGATAGTAGATTATTTGTTTTAGTCTGGGTTTTTTAAGCAAAAATGCAGTGGTTTTACCATCTTAAATGTAAGTGTTTTCTAAGTTGTAAACTAAATATTTTTGGGTTTTGGACTCTTTGACGGACAATACAAGACATTTTAAAACAACACAGGCTCTGGGAAGTTGTGAATGCCGTTTTACAGACCAGATGATTAATCAATAATGAAAATAATAGTTGTTTGCGGCCCTAATTTTCTTTATTTCTTTGTTTAATGTAATCTGAATAGCTTGAGTTTTTGACTGTTGGTCAGGCAAATCAAGCAAGTTGAGGACTTTGACTTTGCAAAACTGGGATGAACAGCAGATTAATTTATAAGAAAACTAATCGTTAGTTGCATCCCTAATTCAGTCAAAGAAACTGACCCTGGCCTTCTGGTCTCATGATTAACTGTAACCTCTTTATCTTCCTCAGGGAGCTGAAGAAGGCCCAGCAGGCTCGAGCTGCAGCAGAGGAGAAGGTTTTGTCCACCGACAGGGTCCTGACCCGCTCTACAGTCCAGTCGAACCCCAGAACCTCCAGACTCATCGGCAAGAAGATGAACCGGTCGGTCAGCCTCACCATCTACTGAGACTTTAATCCACCCTGACAGAAAGTGAAACACGGAGGCTCATGGACCTTTTTAATCAAAACCAGTTTAGAAAAATCAACATCTTTAGTTTTTCTTTTCGAGGAGAACCCTGTCAGTCGTGGTGAAAGCTGTAGAACTTGAACTCATCTCGTTAGACTCTCATTGCCAACATAGTTCAGCCCTTTTTTCCCTGATGGATTTTTTCTTTGGGAAAAAAAAACTGTCATTCCTGAAAGGTAGTTACTTTACCTTTTTTCACTCTGTCATTCCTTAAGTTTTGCATAGACGTCAGGCTCTCTTTCCATTCCTGTCCTTGCACTTCCTTCGACAAAGCCGAAGCCTGATGGCAGCAGATCGAAGCCGCAGTGAAGCTCCCTTTAGTGTGATTGTACTTGCCTTGCGCACCTTACTGCCTGTCAAATGCCTGATGCTGGGTACCAGAGGGTTGGAGAACTGACGATTTCTGTGTTTGTAATGGAGCACTTTGGAGGCAACACCTGGAACTTGCCACATTTAATTTTTTTTAAAGAGAAAAAATAAAAGTAACCTGCTGCTATTGATGTTTTGTGTGTAAGGGTTTGGCCCATTTCAGGTTGGATCGTTCTAGAGGTCATTGGCTCTTATTTTTAAGTAGCAGGAACCCGCTCCCTCCATTTAATGTTAGTTCTTCTGGTCGGATTGAGAATGGATCATCATGAGGAAAATCATCCATTTTTGTTTTTGAAGTATCAAAACCAGTGAGCATCGTTATCATTATCTGTGATGAACTGATCCATAGTGTTTTATTTCCCCTGTTGATTGGTGCTGCCAACCCTGCCTGTAGCATTAGAACAATCATTGTCCTTTTCTTTAGGTTCACATGTGTTCTGTTTTTGTTTTGTTTTCACCCCATGATGCTCATCTTTAATTACTGTTTAGAAAAGTATTCCTCATCTTTTTTGTTGTAGTCTCTAACACAAAACAACCTTTCTGTTGTAAACTTGTAAATATGTTCTTTTAATAAATTCTCACCATCTACACTGTGGTTTTATGTGATTTTTAGAAGGAACGTCTCTTCACAAACACTGGAAATCTGTCAGATTACAGTATATTAATACAATACAGTACATACAATACATCTAAAACATCACTTTTAAACTGGTTTTCTCCCAGTTTGGCACAATTGATCTAGGTAAAAGCAATCTCCACCTGCATTGTTCTAATACTTACTGTATACTGTATGTACAGCATAGTTTTTCAAAGTGCATCCAGTGGGCCAATGGCAAAAATTTTGCGCGGCCCCTTAATGTGACATGAAATGCATATGCATTGCATTTTGCTTGTATGTTATAAAAAGTCATAGTATATTAATAAAAAGTCATAATAAAGTATATCGTAAAAAGTCAAATGTCATAGTATAGTATGTCATAAAAAGTAATAAAAAAAATTTGTATGTCATAAAAAGTCATAAGAATGTTATAGTATGTCACAAAAAGTCAGTATGTCGAAAAAAGTTATAGTAGGTCATAAAAAGTCAGCATAGTATGTTATAAAAAGTTGAAAAAAGTCATAGTATGTGATAAAAATGTCATAGCAATTATGTCATAAAAAGTCATAGTATAGTATTTCGAAATAAGTCGTGAAAAGTCAAAAATGTCATAGTATGTCGAAAAAAGTCATAATATAGTATGTCATAAAAAGTCATAGTATAGTATGTCCAAAAGTCTTAAAAATGTCATAGTATAGTATGTCATAAAAATGTCATAGTACGTAATAAAAAGTCATGAAAAACTATTTAGTATGTCATAAAAGTCATAAAAATTATATAGTATAGTATGTCATAAAAAGTCGAAAAAAGTCATAGTATGTGATAAAAATGTCATAGTATGGCATAAAAAATGTCATAAAAAGGTCATAGTATAGTATTTTGAAAAAAAAGTCGTGAAAAGTCAAAAATGTCATAGTATAGTATGTCATGAAAAGTCATAATATAGTATGTCATAAAAGTCATAGTATAGTATGTCAAAAAGTCTTAAAGATTTCATAGTATAGTATGTCATAAAAAGTCTTAAAAATGTCATAGTAGTATGTCATAAAAATGTTATAGTATAGTATATCATTAAAAGTCATAAAAAATGTCATAAAAAGGTCATAGTATAGTATTTTGAAAAAGTGGTGAAAAGTCATGAAAATGTCATAAAATAGTATGTCATAAAAAGTCTTAGTATAGTATGTCTAAAAAGTTGAAAAAGTCATAGTATGTTATAAAAATGTCATAGTATATTATGTCATAAAAAATGAAAAAAAGGTCATAGTCATAAAAAGTCATCAGTATGTCAAGTCATAGTATGTTATAAAAATGTCATAGTATATTATGTCACAAAAGTCATAAAAATGTCATAGTATATTATGTCATAAAAAGTCGAAAAAAGTCATAATATAGTATGTCATCAAATGTCTTAAAAATGTCATAGTATAGTATGTCATAAAAAGTTCACAGTATAGTATTTTGAAAAAGTGGTGAAAAGTCATAAAAATGTCATAAAATAGTATGTCATAAAAAGTCGAAAAAAAGTCATAAAATAGTATGTCATAAAAAGTCTTAGTATAGTATGTCGAAAAAGTCGAAAAAGTCATAGTACGTTATAAAAATGTCATAGTATATTATGTCATAAATAGTCATAAAAAAAGTCATAATTTGGTATGTCATAAAAAATCTCATATGCCAATGGCAGCCCTATAGATCCTTTACTAAAATAAAATAAATACTAATACCACACTGCAAAAATACTCTGTTACATGTTCAAGTCCTGCATTGAAAATGTCACTTAGTTACAAATATGCAAGTATAATCAGACAAATGTACTTAAAATATTAAAAGTAAAAAGACTCAGAAAATGCAGAAAAATGGCCCTCTCTGACTCTTAATTTTCTGTCATTTGTCCAATTGATTAATTGACTAATCGTTTTGGCTGTGCTTGTAAATTCTATTGGGCAGTTTAATTTATTATAAAACATCATATTTAATAAGCACTACCCACTGTGCAGTGAAGAAGAAGTAGAAAGTGGCTTAAAAAAAGACTGAACTAAAGTAAAAGTACCTCAAATTTGTACTCAAGTATAGTAGGCTACTTTAGTAAATGTACAAAGTTGCATTCCACCACTGGTATCAGTTTCAGGCGGTTTTGTATAACAGATAATGCATGTACATTCTTGACATGAACTTTGGAGAAAACATAAAACAAAAACAAAAAAAACGCCATAAAATGATAACTACACACCAGTTTTGTTGTTGTGTTTCTCTCTCGCTGAGCGGTGCTGCAGCTCTTCAGTCATAATCACGCATAAACACGCATGCAGCACACGCAGTGTCATGTGACAAATACTTTTCCTCATCGTGTCCAACAGAAAGTTGAGAGATTCAGAATCAGAGAGGAAGAGAAGAAACACACACACACACACACAGAGCCAAAGAGAGAAGAAGACAATAGTTTAATTTCAGCATTATGGCTTTGCGGGACGAACTGTTGAAGTCTATCTGGCACGCGTTCACTGCTCTGGATGTGGACAAAAGCGGGAAAGTGTCTAAATCTCAACTGAAGGTAATTTTATTTTTTACTTTACGCATCTTTTTTTTTGGTGTCTGAGCTGGTGTTTTTGGTCGAGCACGAAACTATCCTACTGGTGTCAATGTTTGGTAAATTTCGGTAAATTTAAAAAGATTAGCCTTTTTAATGTTGAACTTTTTTTCTTCGCGGAAAAACACCACTGCGCTTGTGTTTGTGCACCGACAGCAGATCCGCACCTGTTTGTCTTCACACTGATTGATTAAAGCAAATAATGCGACTTCCCCTTGTTTCGAGAAAAAAACACACACAAAAAGTACAAGTGAGTGGAGGAATATTGGAGTAAAAGAACTGAAGGTTAGAGGAAGAGTTTATAGTGGTTTCGAACTCATTAAAATATTATTTTGTCTTAGTTTGACATTAAAACTACCAACATCAACACCAAAACAGCACTGCTAAAGTGATGATATTACTAATAGAGATAATAAAGGATTTTGCATCGCTTAAGCTCATTATAAACTTTCTTTTGACGGTTTATAATAACATGATAGGATGAACAGTGGTGGATGAAGTATTCCGATCCTTTTACTTATAAGTACAAGTACTTAAACAACACTGTAAACATACTATGTTACAAGTTAAAGCCCTGCATTGAAAATGTTCCTGAAGTAAATGTATGTCAATTTAATCAGGAAAAGGTAGGTAAAGTATTAGAAGTACTCGAAGCTGAAAATAGCACCTGTGACTGTTCTATAATATATTATTGGATTTATAGGTGGTTGAGGTGGGGCTCATTTTGTATAGGACTGCAACTAATGATTAATTTCATTATAGATCAATCTGCTGATTATTTTCTTTATTAATCGGTTGTTTGGTTTGTAAAGATTCTGAAAATGCGAAATAATGAAATGATTAAAAAAATGACAAAGGAAAAGTAGCAAATCATTCGTAAAGCTGGAACCATGAAATGTTTTTACAACTATTTTTTTCTAACAAAACCTCATATTTTTATAGTTTTGTATGCAAACATCTTAATTTGTGAAGACTTGACTAAAGCTGTCAGATATGTAAATGCAATGCAGTAAAAAATGGAATATTTCTCTCTGAGATGTAGTGAAGTAGAAGTACAAAGTGACATGAAAAGAAACCCACTCATGTAAAATTTGATGTACAGTACTTGATGAATGTACCTGTTCCATTCCACCACTAACAATGATTAATCTGCCCATAGAGCTCATCTGTGATCATTATAATGCAAACCCAGTAGTTAGCCTCAGTGTCATTTTCAGCCTGAAAGCTAACTGGAGCATTGTCTCGTATTCATGTTAGATCATTTCACCTTTTCTGGCTTTTGAAGAGTAAACAAGTTAAATGTTGTTAATCACTGGGTCAGTATCAGTTAAAAAAAAAAAAAAAAAAAAAGTAAACTTTTTTTTGTATTTCCTGTGGATAACTCTCAACTTTATGACACACCCACATGTTTCCAGCTCTGTGCCAGCCAGACATTGTTCAGCAGTTTAAAAAAAGAAATCAACAATAAAGGTCAACCGTTTTGAGGTCAGCTGCCTCTGAATCTAAAGAGGAAAGGTTCATTTTTAGTTGGATTATTTTGCACCAAATAGACCAGAATACAATGCAGCTCAAAGACATGTTTTATGTGTTTAAAAGAGGTGAAGCTCCCTCTTCTCTGAATGCAACATGTTGACGAAAGGCAATCTTGGAAATACAGGAAAGCACAAAGTGTGCCAAAGAAATGTGTGTTCATTAGAACATTTCTGATTGACAAAGTCTTTCCTGACGTGTTGGACTTCTCAGACTGAAATCTACCAAAAATATCCAAGGGTCTTTTAAATAGCTCTGATTTAATTTAATATTTAAGATGGATACTCCTTCCATAGAGACACACAACGCCACCTGAAACAACACAGCACAGTCAGGTGAAACACTAATGAGTAACAGCTTTTAGTATAATGAGGTTACTGAACCTTGATAGGGTTACATACTTAACATAAACACCTGGATTTCTAGAAGAAAAGGAAGATAAATAATTAAGCTTTGTCCTCAGTGAAACAGAGGCTGAGATATCCTGACTTTTGGTCACTAATCCAGGCTTTCTGTAAAAAGACGGAAGACATAATACAACTTGTTTTTATAAGAGTGTGGTGCTCCTCATAGATAGTAAGTTGACTTTGATATGTTACATTTGTTGGAGTGCCTCTTTAAAGTGCTCATATTATGCTCATTTTCAGGTTCATAATTGTATTTAGAGGTTATATCAGAATAGGTTTACATGGTTTAATTTTGAAAAAACACCATATATTTGTTGTACGACACATTGCTGCAGCTCCCTTTTTTTCACCCTGTGTGTTGAGCTCTCTGTTTTAGCTACAGAGTGAGGCATCTCACTTCTGTACCATCTTTGTTGGGAGTTGCACAATCGCAGTAGCTAGGTCAGGACTACTAGCCAGTCAGAACAGAGTATGAGGGCGTGCCATGCTAGCAGCTAGGCGAGCATTGTAACGTGTGTTACAAAGTGACGCACGTTCATCACGGAAGTAAAGGCTGGACTACAACAGAGCTGTTTGTGAACAGTGTTTTCTGTTTCTCATCCCTTTGGGGTGGACTTTGAACTTTTTCACTTTGTCAACCTATAACGTGCACAAAAAAGATATATAACACAATAAAGGAAAGGGGTAAAAGCCAAAAAGCATAATATGAGCACTTTAAGTCATTGAGTGATGAATAAATATTTAAACTTTTAAAAACAAATAATTGGCAATCATTTTGACAACTGTTTATTTAGTCATTCATGGTTCCAGCTTCTCAAATGAGAATATTTTTGCTTTTATTGATTATAAACTAAAATGTTTTTTAGGATGTTTAGGCTGTTGGTTAGACAAAAGGAGAGACATCACCTTGGACTTTTTTTTGCTAATTTCTGACATAGAATAAATGATTCATTGATTCATGGAGAAAAGAATTACCAGCTGTTGCAGCTGAAGGTTTAATGCTGAGAAAAACACTCAAGTGTGTCGGCTGGAGAATACAAGTTTTTAAGAGGAAACCTGCGTTACAAACGTTGGCTTTGGGGTTTGACTTGAGCATGACGTGAGCATTCACCAGGCAGAGTGGGTTCAACACCTGTTGAGTAGCATTATGAGAAGTTTAGGATCCAGTGTTTTTGGAGCTTGATTCATAAAAGGGACTACCAGTCAGGACACCTCTACAGCATAAAATACATTATGAACATGCTAGTGTATTCTTTCAAGGTCTTCCTTTTCCTCCTCTCTTGGAAAATAATCAGTTCCAACACTTGCATTCTTCTCCTCAAGTATCTCTCTGCTACTTTAGTAAATGGCAAGTTATTTAAGTTTTGTGGCGATAAGTAAAACTTTACAGATTAGATCATTTTGTTTCATATTCTAATTAGTTTATCTATAATAGTAACACTTTGATAATTCATTAAATATTGTAGTCAACATCCTCTGGTTCCAGCTTCTTAAAGGTGAGAATTTGCTGATTTTCTGTTTTATGTAATTGTAAATTGAATATTTTTGGGTTTTGGACTGTTGTTTGGACCTATTTAAAGAGGTCACCTCGAGCTTTGGAAACTTGAGACGGACATTTTTCACTGTTTTATAGACTAAACAATGAATCTATTAATTGAACTAATTGACAGATTATGTGAAAAATGAAAATAGTTGTTGGCCAGCCCTTTAATTGATGATAAACAGAGGATTCTTCCCTCCATAATTCCAGGTGCTGTCCCACAACTTGTGTACAGTGATGAAGATCCCACATGACCCCGTGGCGCTGGAGGAGCACTTTAAAGACGACGACGAGGGTCCTGTCTCTAACCAGGGGTACATGCCGTACCTGAACAAGTTCATCCTGGATAAGGTATTGAGAAGTTTCAGATGATACTCATGACTGAGCAGCACATAACCAAGGCACACAGCATCAGGAAGGGGTCAAATGCAGTGCACACAACGGGATTACTAAATTACAAATTAACACCACACAGAAAACTATTTTTATAACGGATTAATCGGTTTGAGTCATTTTTTATGACAGTACACTGAACAAAACAAGACATTTGAGGACGTCATCTTGGGCTTTAGGAAAAACTGATTGAAATTTTTGGTTACACTTGAAGGTATCTACATAAGAGTGACATGACACTGTCATGAATGTGTCATAAACATTATAAACAAGTCATAAACGTTTATGACATAACGCTTTTATGACATAACGCTTCTTTTAGTAAGTGTCATTGGGTTTTGTCATGACAAGTTAGAGTTAGGGTTAGGGTTCATGTGTTCATGACAGTGTCATGTCACTCTTATGTAGATACCTTCAAGTAAAGTGTTACCACATTTTCTGACATTTTATAGACCAAACAACTAATTGATTAAATTAAGAAAATAATCGACAGATTAATCGACAATGAAATGAATTGTTAGTTTCAGCCCTAGAGAGAGGAAACAATGATGGTCAACGGTTTAGACATCAGATTTCTTTTAGGCAAAGTTAGTCAACGCTTTCTGCTGTACATAACTCTTCATCTCTCTATATGGAGAAAGATACTTAGAGAATGATTTTTTTTCCCCTTTTTTTAAGATGATTTTTTTTGGCATTATAAAAGCCTTTATTATTAACAGGAGAGCTTTAGACATGAAAGGGGAGAGAGAGGGGAATGACATGCAGCAAAGGGCCACAGTTCGGAACCGAACCCGCGGCCGCTGCGTCGAAGACTAAACCTCTGTATATGGGAACGTGCTCTACCAAGTGAACTACCCAGGCGCCCTTTCCCTGGGTTTTGCCTCTCATGCAGGCAGTCCCCCCCCCCTTATTGTGTGGGCATACACAGGCTGAGAGGTTTTTCTCCAAACAGATTTCAGGCATGAAAAAGCAGCTACCACCTCCTCTATGTGTTATTATTCTTTATAAGTTACAGGTGACCACGTGTAATAATGTTCTCCTAATCAGACACAAGAGACCTTTGTTGTAAAAAGTGATTATAAATAGTTCGTTAATCAATAATACAGCAAAGACTTACTTGACATCTAGTTCAGGAATTGAGTTGGTCCAAAACTGCATTATCATCTATTAAACTAATTCATGGCCACGTAGAGTTTATCTGAATACCCCAATGGCTGCTTGTACATGTTCTTATACCTACATTTGTTTTCTTTCATGTTTCTCCTATTTAAATGTTATTTGTTGTCTCATGACGCAGCAGATCTTCATTGAAGACGCTGGTAACAAACCATTGATGGACGCGTAGTATTAGTTTATTGTGCTGGTGACGAACTCTATTGTGTCCATCAGTCATTGTGCTCTGCTAAGCTCAGACAGCAACACAAAACCAGTTTTTGACCTCTGAGTCGGCTCATTCAGCTCGCTGTCTGTCCCTCTGTGATGATGTCATAACGGGTCACTGCATGAATGGAGTGTTAATTGTTTTAGCCTGGAGTCAAGTAAAAGTCAAGGGAAAAAAAGCTTTTCGGTTTTGTGATGTCATTAGCAGCAATTAACTCTAATAGAATTCCTGCTGGCTGGTTGGAGTTCTGGTCATATGATGTCTTAACGATTGAAATTAGCAGTTGCTGAATGGCTGTTGCCATGACAACCGGTTTGCAATTCTCAGAACTTTTGACCTCTGATTAGGTCTTCTTTTCTGAACTCTTGTTGTCTTAATCTCTAGTCCAGCAGTTTGGTCAGGTAAGGAGTTTTTACAGTCATTCCTTGTTTGATTATTGGTTCGATGGTGTGCCACCTGAATAATTAATAGCATAATATGATCCATCTTAAGCATTGTGCCCTCTACATACCCTCTACATATAGTTGAATTTCTTATCTGCAAATGTTGGATTAGCTGCAGTTTGGAAAGTCTGTCTGATGATTGATGTGTTTGTCTTGGGGATAAGAGACTTCCTTTTTATGAGCTTTTCTTTGTGGTGCTTTTTAAAGTTTTAGTTCTATTAAGTCTGGCTTATCGGATGTACAGTGCTGGGATAAAGACTGGGATGTTAGGCTTTGTCCCTCCCCCTCCGCTATCTGTTATCTATTTTGCAAGGGCACTGCTTAGCGCCGCCCAGGACAATTGTCATTGGTTTAAAGAAAAGAAAACAAGCCAGAGTGTTTTTTTTCCCTCTATCCCAGAATGTTAAGCGGTGTAGCCAGACCATATTTCAGCGCTGACACAGCACTGTGGAGTTAGGTCTGGCAATGGGAGATATACCATAGATATACAAGTTCTATACAACCTTTATTTAATCAGTCACAAAAGTCTAGACATCACTAAAGAGTTAAACTCTTTTTATGAAATTTTAAAGGATTGTGGCACTTTGCAAGTGACACCATGGTATCATGGTTTAGTCCTGTCTGTTTTTGTGATAAATATGTTGCACAATCAGACTTTCCCTCAGAGAGATCTTAACTGGGTATTGTGTGAATTTCCTGTTGGAGTTTGTCAACGTTAAACACGCAGGCAGCTGCTGTCGAGTTCTTATGATTAATGGTGAAACTTTTTAACCAGAAATGATTCAGCTGCCTTTTTTACATTCAAGACTGCAAGACTGTTTGATTGTTATCTTTAAAGTTAGTAGTAGTAACTAATGATACATTACTAACTAGTAAAGTTAGTATGCCTTCCTTGTTCTGGCTCTTAAGACACTGCAGGTATATTTAAAGAAAGCTGTACGACTTGTTTAGCTGCCAACGACATTGCATCAGTTCTGTGTGTGTGACACAACAACACTCACTTTAACCCCTAACATACAGTGTGCTCTTTTTCCCTTTTAAGTCACTTTTAAGATTGTTAAATTGTCTTAATCCACACTGTCTAAAAACATTGTATATTCATTCAAAGCTACATGATGGTTACTCTGAATGACATATTCAAACCCAAGACTCCCATGTTTTGTATGTAAATATTCGGTTACACTTTACTTGAAGGTATCTACATAAGAATGACATGACACTGTCATGAACATGTCATAAACATTATAAACAAGTCATAAACGTTTATGACATAACGCTTCTGTCAGTAAGTGTCATTCGGTTTTTGTCATGACAAGTTATGGTTAGGGTTCATGTGTCATGACAGTGTCATGTCACTCTTATGTAGATACCTTCAAGTAAAGTGTGATCAAATATTCTAGATGTCTTGTGCATCAATCTATACACATTTCCCCTGAAATTCAGCCTGGCATATTTGGTATCTTTTAAAACTTTGGGATCTCCACTAGAATTTAAAATAAAGTTTGGTGGATTTGAGCTAAATTTGGCTGCACAGCTTGAGTTTGTAATGACCACCTCACGGGTGAGTCACACTGACATTTAAGAGGTTAAACTGCCCTCTGACTCTCTAACAGAAACACTTTTCTTTAAGGAAATGTAAATTCTGGATTTAGTTTCAGTAGGACAGACATGACGTCATGGGCAGACGTCAATAACCCCCCTAACACACGCACTCTACATACTTTTCCATACACACTCTTACACAACTATCCCACCCACCCATTGAAGTGGAGGTGACCGGCCGTGGAGAGCGAGGAGGGAGCGGTCAGTACATTCAACTGCTCTCACGCCTGAGGAAACTCCACCCTGTGTGTGTGTGTGTGTGTGTGTGTGTGTGTGTGTGTGTGTGTGTAAAACTGAAATCTTTAAAAAAATAAATACAGAAAAAAAATTCTAAGTTACACCTGTGTGTGGTACAGATGGGACGTAATCAGTGGAGGATTGTAACTAAGTACATTTACTCAAGTACTTGAGAATTTCTATTGTATGCAACTTTATACTTTTACTGTGCTACATCTCAGGGAATATGCACAGCACTGATACGTTGCCATATCTGTGGACACAGATGTGTCAGTGTGGTGTGATTGTGCAGCTCAGTGACTCGACACTAAAACACTGAAGACTGTTGCTTTGGCAGCTGAGACGTTGAAGCTCAGGACTCAGCACTTTGTGGTTTGCTGGAGCGTTGCATTTTACTGAAACAAGTGGCCGTCTGTGACCCTGAAATACCAGTGATCATTCATCACAGTCAGCAGCTGCAGAACCTTACATTGTTGTGGTGGTGTTGTCAGTGGTTCTGATATATTTCTAGCCTCTTTTTTTATTTTAAAAATTGTTTTGTAATTTGGATGAACTTGCCCTTAAAACGATATGGCAGTTTATTAGCTACACTTAAAACTTATGAATTGAAGTGGTATTTAGCATGTGTGCGTGTGTGTGTGTGTGTGTGTGTGTGTGTGTAGTGATTCTATAAGCAGATGATGATGTTGATTTTTATTGTGGTGGAGGCAGAAAATCTCCAAGACAGATACCTCAAAACATGGACAAATAAAAACAAAAACTAACTGCTAGATACGACTAAAGTTAAGTGAGGAAAATATCATCTTGTATCTCCAAAATGTCATCTTTTCATAAGGTAAGAAAACAGCCCTATTTTCAGCCTTGTGGCACTACATTTATCAGATAATCCAGTGGGATTTCTAATGTTTATGTAACATAAGGAGGAGACGCCCCTACAAGAACATTTAATCCTTCAGTTTATTCTGTTGGCCCTACCAACACCTGCAGATTGTTTTAGTAATTTTGTACTTTGGAGCATTACATTTTTTTTTACTCATTTCCCCTTTTTCACAATGACTTCATTTTATATCATGTCTGAACACCTGTCTGTCCCCGTCACTGCTGGTGAATATTTAATTTGCAACAACAACCTTTGATAAATTGCAGACAATCCTGTTCAACTGGTAACGAGCCTTTTCATTGTCTTGCTGTTTATTCCATTCAGACACCACTTTGTCTTCATTTAAGTTTTGCTCTTTAGAGTTCTGTGTGAGTTGTAAATGCTTCTGCAGGTTTAAGGATGCCGGAGATAAGGCTGGATCCTGAATCCTAATGAACATGTGGCAGTGGAGAAGGAGGGGAGGCAGCACTGACAAGGCTCTTATTGTTTCAGTGTAGCGAGAGAGAGATGGACGGAGTGAGAGAGGAATAGAAAGTGTGTGTGTCAGAAAAGAGAGGGATAGAGTGAGCCACGAGGACAAAGAAAAACAAGACGAGCATGACACAACAATGTTAGAAGATGAACAAACTACACTGCTGTCATTGTTGCAGTCAGTCTGTGCTTACTCATTCAAAACCTCACGTCTAAAGGCCCTGACACACCAGGCAGACGGCAAAGAACTAGTGGCGATGAAGGCCGACTGTGGCGTCGCCTCATGTCTCCTCACATGCCCTCACCTCGCCTTTGTCTTGGCCAAAAAGTTGCACTTGAACACACGGCCAAGACTAGTAGTAGAAAACCATAAAACGTCTAAAGTGTGTGGTAACGATTGATTCCAATGCTGAGAATTTTTCACGTTTAGAATAAAAAACATCCATAGAAAGTTCTTAAATCACTCCTGAAGTATAATGAACTTCTTAACCTGAGAATGTATCGTGTCCAAGTCTTCATAATAATGTTGACCATATAATGTCACTACACTTTTAACATGTTCCTTTTTGAAGCTTTGTTAATGTTTATACATAGCCAATGCCAAGTTCTTCAAAAGTTAATATGCAAATCCATGATGTATTATTTGAATTTTATTCCACAACTTAGGAGCGCAGCTCAAGTTTAGGACTTGCAAAGTACACATACCGTACGTAGTTTTTGCTTTAAAGTGTCGAGTCTCAAAATCCTAATTTTTGTGACTTGAGTCTGGCTTGTAACTGTTAATTCAGTGCACTTCTTTGCCAGTTTATTAGCCAAACCTGATGCAGTCTAATACAACAACCCTCCTATCAATCCTACTTTCATGAAGGTCATAATGTTCAGTTTATCTTGAAACTGTTTTAAAGAGCTGTTGATTCAACTGCACGATCATTTTGGAGATTGCAGTGCCATTGAACTGTTTTGTGTTTTGAGCTTTCTAAAATTTAGTTGACCCTCTTTGATGTATAAAAAATATGCCTAAATACACAGCCATATTTTGGTGAAAGCACTGTATTTATTTTTATATATATATATATATATATATATATATAGAGCATATGGATGGGCAGCAGTGAAGTATATTATGCTGCAGGAGTGGTTTGAGAAGTGCTGTGAAAACCTACAATATATTGTAACTGATGTACATTCAAGCTGAACCACAGCTACTAATTAGTTTTGGAAAAGAATATTAATTGAAGGACTAAACCACAAACCTTTTTACAGCTAACATTGATTTCTGGGTGGAGAATCACTTTAACAGCCAGTACAGGTTTCCACACAGGCACAAACCCTTAAATTAACACAATAAAGAGTTACATAAGATCCTGTTTGCCTTTTGAAAAGTTCACTCCAACTGAAGTTTATTCACTTGGGCTGAATGTCTCTCTTCTCTCACAGAGCACAGAACATTAAAATAAATGCCATAATAACTACCATGACACAACCCAGGATATTCAGGTTTATTCCCAAAATGCTCCGCCCATCCGGCCCGTTATAAGAGCCAATCAGCAGAAATCAGCGATGTACGAGAACCGGACCGAGTAGCCTACAGAAACAAACTCACACTCACAAAGTGTGTGTGTGTGTGTGTGTGTGTGTGTGTTTCCTCTTAGTGAAATGATCTGAGTAAATTAATCTGTTTTTATTGTGAAGGGTAGACAGAAGAGACAGCATTATGGCAGCGTTTTTTTTTCTCAACAGTTTAATTGGCAGTTTATTAAAATACAATATCCAATATTGTCTAAACTGCAAATTCCAAACGCCAAGTTCGTTGGGTACCCAGGAAACCAAGTGTGAACTAGATTGGATGAATGGTTCATGAGATATTTCAAAGACAGACGCGCGCACACACACACACACACACACACACACACACACACACACACACACACACACACACACACACACACACACACACACACACACACACACACACACACACACACACGCTTTAAGGTTTTTGAAAATGACTGGATTGCCTTCAGTGTTCTTGTACAAACAAATGCAAATATACATGTATATATGCAGCAAATTGAAAAAAAAACATGCTCCAGATGTCTTCACTCATGGATCCCGATGAGAACCCAATGAGATTTGATGATTTTTAATTGTGAGGTCTGTTTAATTTCATTTCATACCCTCTAAATGTTTGTTTTCTATTTTACTTAAGAGTTAGAAATTCATTGGAAAAGACACTTTAATGTTCAATGTAGTGTGGGAACCCTGGGCTTGTTCAAATAAACTGTTACAGAAAGTTTTTCATTGTACAAGATACAAGAGCCAGTGATGTATAATGAACAGGTAATTCATTTGTTCATGTTATCACAGCTCACATACTTGACTTATCAGCATCTGTTTCAACTGTTATGTATGTTATCATAATGCGTGCATGCATTTGTGGAGGAGAACGTGTTGAGCTATGAAACAGATTCTGCATTGCTGGCTGCTCAAACCACAATTGTAACGACTGCATTGTTTATTCTAATAGTGGAGTTTTTGAAAAGACAAATTTAGTAAATTCGTAAATGTGATGCTTGGTGAGTTTAGTTTCAGGGTTCACTTGGTATTCAGATCTGTGAGCGTTGGTTTGTTTTTTTGGTGGTGGCTTGTTTGACGGGACGACTGCCAGCAGGGCGAGATGTGCTTCTCATCAACACGACTGCACAGTCGGCTTGCCAGGAGTCTCCATGGAGACGCTCCTGTCCACCGGCTCGAAGAGAACATTTTCTCCTTCACAGCACCGATTGTACCTTTTTTCAAGAGCTTTTGTCCCATTTTGCTCTGGAAATTCAGGATATTTCTTTTTTTTTTTTCCTCAAAGAGACCATGTTTCCTTTCAAACTGGTTCTCATGCCATCTCTCTGGGAGGGAAAATATACTGTCACATATAGAAATAAAAAAAAAAAAAATATATATATATATATATAAAAATATAAATAATATAATATAAAACCAAAGTGTGCATGTGGTCTTCACTGGTGGCTCAGCATGTCAAGTTGCACTCTGTGTTTTTAGGATATTGTGTGTTGGAGACATTTAGTTCACCATTCAGGATTTCTAAAGTTGTAAGCGATTAATGATAAATGGGCTGCCAGGTTGTGAAAAATCCCTTTGTCTGGTCTTCATCCTTTCTATTTGATAATAACACAGTTATTACACATTTATTAATAAATCACTTCTATAAGTTATCAATAATTAGATTTTGGTCCATATCTTGGCAACCCTTTTCCAGTCCAATCAGTCGGAGGGATTTTTCACAACCTGGCAACCCAGAAGTTAGAAGCCTAAAAATGGCCTAAAAATCCTTTAGTTTATCCTTTTATAATGAATTAAGAAATGATTAACATTAATAAAGCCATTAGTTACAACTTGTAAACCCTTCATAAAAAGGTGACTCATTAAGTGGAAAGTTTTTCTTTTTATTTACCTTCCTCTACCTTCAGCAGTGGTTCCAAAATTGGGGGTCAGGACCTTTTTGGAAGGGGTCTCAAGATAAACCTGACTGGTTGTGAGATGTATAACAATAATGAACAATAATAATATGTTAATTATTTTTGGACTCTATAATCTTAGCTTTTTTTTTAATCATTAAATACTGAATAGTGTTCCCTCTTCGGGTCTCTTAAAAACTATTCAAATGGGCAAAATAAAGGCAGAATCCAAGACTCACAGCTATGAAACTGATACTTTAAAAGTTAAAAGCCATAAAGGTTGGGAGCCACTGACCAACATGTTTCACCCATAGAAATGTCAGAGGAAGAGGGAATGTTTGCCAGCTCAGGGGTTTTGTTTCTGTGTCTTCTGCTTGACGGTCTCTTTACAAAACTGCTTTCTAGAAAAACAAACCGACTCACCAGAGTTGTTCTGTCGTTCTGCTCTGCCTCAGGTGACTGATAACTTTGACCGTCAGGACTTCAACAAAATGTGCTGGACGTTGTGCTTCAGGAAGAATCTGGATCAAAACCAGCTGTTAATCTCCAACGACGACGCCTTCAAGATCTGGTCCATCTTCAACTTCCTGTCTGAGGACAGATACCCGCTGACCATGGTCACTGAGGAGGTGAGTGTTAATGGAGACGTTAAGGAGCGGTATTCTACTATTATAACAAGTTGGTATTAGACTACTTTGCAGTGGTGGAATGTACCTAAATACATCTACTTTTAAGAAAGACACATTTAAGGCACTTTACTTGAGTATTTTCTTTAAATGCCACTACTACTACTTCTACTCCACAACATCTCCGACACTAACTGACTGAAAACATTGCTGGCTGCTCCCTTAAAAACCATAACTAGCAGATAACAAATCTGAGCAAGTTGGGTTCAACAGCCCTTGCATAACTCGGGGCCAAAACAACATCTGACTGTAGCATTGCATTCAGTTTGTGGAATATAAAACATGTTGTGTCTATTTTCGTTTTTGCCAAACACCTTGATACATATTTTTTTTATTGCTGCAAAGTTCTTTATATAACAGTCTGTAGATAGAAAAGTTTCTTGATTTTAGATTTGTCAATGTCTGATCGAACGGTAAGTAAACAAGCCGGACAATGTGACAGAATATTTGATGTTCAATAGTTGGATGCCCAGTCCAACCTCAGAAAAACTTGTTTTTAAGGCTGCTGTCAGTGAAAGCTGCAGTTTGTTCAATGCTCTAAACACTTACATATTTTTCTTTCAAACTCCAGAATTGTATATTCAAAAATGTTGATCTTGGATCAGTGTAAGCTGATTTTAGATCCATACTTAAGGGTCCTAATTGATCCACTATCAACTGGGTACTAACTTTTAAACTGGCCGCGTACTGGCTGCTGAATCTCCTAATTTAACATGCCATTAATCTTCCCCAGTAACTGTCTGCTAGATCTTTACATTGGAAAAGCACTTCCTCAGAAACAATTGGTTACTTGTCAAAATGGGGGCAGTTATTAAATGTTGTCAAATTGACTTCCCACTCCACTCATCATTTAATTTGGCTTTTGCTTTATGGGCTTTACAGATCATACAGACACCAACTCAGAACTGGATTTCAGTTGTACTGTTGTACATGAGGTGCTTCACTGTTACAGTAACTGGCCAGTTGAAAAATGTCTGTTGCTCAAGAGCAGAAAAGGAAGTTTCCAGCTTCCTGTTCTTTTACAAACGCTAGAAGATTTATTGTTGGGTACAACAAACATCAGAGCTGAATCACAGGAAGAAATGTAGATTAATATGCTCCAATCAGCCCATGTAGAGATGACAAGTAGGAAAAATACAGGACAGGGACAGTTGTCTTTAATATAAATGAACAGTTTAAATAAAAATGTAGACAATGTCATTGTTTTCCTTGTGTTTGACGTGTATGTTTGTGCACTACCAAATGCTCTTGTGTTTGTGTTATAACCCCGCATGTGTCTCCACGCACAGATTGAGTACTTCCTGCGTAAGCTGACGGAGGCAATGGGGGGCAGCTGGGTGGAGGAGCGTTTTGAGGACTATAAGATGCAGCTGAACTCGAAGCAGAAGAGT